>NC_142800.1:20955451-21099212 GCF_049724085.1 Artemia sp. Qi Xiang Cuo
GATATAATTTTCTACCTAGTCCCTTGACAGGCACGTAAGCATGTTTGTCGGGGTGGGGGGGACAAGAAAAAAAAGAAATTTTCTTTGATAATCTGAACAAGAACTACCCAGAAACTGGGGAAAATTTAGGATCTTACGAGGGGGCCCCAAGACTCTTCTCCTGGGTACGTCCCTGTCCCTTGGTTCTTAAATAACTTTGGAAAACAAAACTTGTTAACTATTCAGATAAAAATTGTAAGAATATATCAGCGCTATTTCACTCTTAAGGTCTTAGTTGATACGTAAAAAATGTCCTTAAATATAAATAAATTACAGTCTTATTGTTTCTTTAATAAAACAAGATCCAAAAAAAAATGCTCCCAATATATTTCCTTTTATTACTGACAATTAACTAAAAAAAAAAATTCCAGAAAATAAGTTTTTCAAGGTAAAGTAAAGAACTTCATTGAAACCAGAAGTGATAAAAAAAAGAGTCAAATAATCTACCAAGCGTGAAACTACCACAAATCAGCATCGACAAATAAATGAAACCCAAAACGAACAGAAATTACAATAAATAACCGAGTCAAACTCAAAACGAGCAGAAAATAACATGATTAGGGCTCACAACCCCTATGCCTATTCAAGGCCAGATCATTATTTGCACTTAAAAGAAACAAATTAAATGTTTTCACTTTCATAAATAAAAAATTATTAAGATTTTAATGAATAAAAATGAGCATATGTATATTAAACTGACAATGCACATTCATTTGTATTTTTTCAGTAGATTGGAAGATAGTAGATTTCAGTAGATTTTTTTTCAGTAGATTCAGTAGCAATAGGTGTCAAGTAATTACACTAGCTCAACTAGAGTAAAAAGAAAATAGTTCCCATATTTGTTGGCGAAAAAACTGGGGTTTTGAATGAACAAGGAAAAAAATTAAAAAAAAAATTTTTCGATTAGATAACCTATAACCAATTTCCACCGATCGAGGGATAAACCCAGGGTGTCAATCAGGAAAATACAGGGAGGAAGTAAGGATTTTGTTCTATTCTCTGCATAAAGATGTAAAAAGACATTTTTCAAAATTTCAAGGGTAATTTTCACTTGAGAAAAAAACAAGACAACAAGACACCAATCTACAGGTATTTTTCCCCATCTAAGGGGGTAATTTTACACCCTTCCCATTCATGCGCCTGTATATAACATGGTAAAGAAGCAAAACATTAAAACATTACACTTGTAAATAGTATTATAAGTCTAGTGATCTTTTGGCTGATTTGGTGATTTGCTTCAATAATCTAGTGATTTATGTGCTTAGTTAGTGATTTTTTTCAAGAATCTAGTGATTTTTTCACCGGGCGGCAACCCTGAAAGAGCCTTTTATGAGACAGTTCTAGACGTTTATGCTTATCAACAGTTCTAGACAATGCTTGCTTATATGTCAACTAAGGGTACTATATTCCTCAAAAACTGTATAGTAAAAAAAAAAGAAAAAAGAGAGAGAGAAAACAAAAATGTAATGATTGGGTTGCTGTTGAAGGCGAAAAAAATTAAGAGCCTTTTTGTTTATGTAATGATTGTGCTGGTTTTTGATATATTAATTGGGTATTTAGAAGAAACCTCCTAGAAGCCTAAAGGAGTATATTATGGATTCCAGGTTCTGTCTTTCAAAGAAGAAAAAGAACTATGGGTACTTTTGTCTTATAGCCACCACACTCAAGATCTTGTATCGTGAACACATGGGCGCCCGTTTGGAGGGACAGGGGGGGCTCCAGTCCCCCCCCTGGCTGTAGGATGTAGCCGTATTTTTATATTTTGTTCTGAAATTTCTATTATATATCATTAAAAGCGTCATTTAGATAAGGTTTGCCCCCCGCCCTGAAATTCAGCATATGGGCGCCCATGCGTGAACATGAGACAACAGCCGGTTTTCATGGTCTTTATACCAGACAATATTAGCTTCGGCTCGGTGGGAAACTACATTGTAGCTATATTTTAATTATATATTTAGTTAGTATTTTGGTTAGGACTATTTAGGTTACGTATTTGATATAATGCAGTCTGGGCGGCCCCCCTTCCATAATTCTTTGTTGTAGTGTTCATAATTTTGTTGATAAAGTATTATATTTTCATCATATTTTGTTTTATTTTATTAGCATTAACCAAACTTCACTTCTCGACAGAACTTGAGTGTGGTGGCTATAAGACACAAGTACAGAACTATCGCATACACCTTTAAGAAACGTTCGATAAAAAAAAAACGCCAAGTGTATCTCAGGCCTTCGGTGTCCTTGGACCATACTCTGCCTGAGTCCCCTAAAAAATGTTACTTGTTTTATGCCTTCAGATGAACTGTAAAAACCTTTTCGATGTAACGATTTTTTTTAATGGCCTACGGTGGTTGACCTCTTTGGACTAAGTTGGAATTGTGTGTTGTATTGCATATTGTGTATGGTACTTTGCCCCGACTTGGTTTTCGGCAGGTAGTCAGGGGATGGCGGCTGCTTGCCATTTTTCTTTTTAGTGTGTTTTTGTTGTTTTCATTCTCCTTTTTTGCCTTTTTGTTTGTTTTTTCTTTCTTCCTGCATTCCCATCCATAGATCCTTGTGCTTTTATTGTTTGTTTTCTTGTATATGACTAAATCTGTCTATCTATCTCTTAGTTAGTGTGAAATCTTGTCTTCACTGCCGAATAAAGATAATAAGAATCCTTTTTGGGGGGATAATTTGAGGAAGAATGGGGAAGGAGGAGCTTTATTTTAAGGCAAGGCATAATAAGGAGGAATTAAAGTGGGTAATATTGGCAAGGGAAGATTTTTTTACCACGTGGTGATAAGAGAAAATATTTAGGAAGAACGAAGTGAAAGATAGGTCTATATTTTTCCCCAATGTGTTGAGATGGGGAGCATGATTTAATTCATTTTGAGATTTTTCAAGGAGATAAATGGATCGGCGGAAAGTTTTCTTCAGGGTGGCATAAAAGGGGAGAAGGGGTAGATTATATGCAGGGTCATATCCTGTATTTTGGGTTAGAGGCCTGTCATTTTTGGGAGGAGGGGTTGGTTACGCAAAATAATTAAAAAACGTATCGAAAATGTGTTTATATGTATTTTTGCTACGTTTTTACGAGTTGGAAAAACATTTCGAGGGGATCCAAACCCCCTAGCCCCCTATCCTAGGTTACGGCCTTTATTTTATATTAGTTATATAATTTATATGAGGATTACGAAGCTGGGAATGTTGATGGGCACAGGTATGGCTCATATGGACCATTATCTTTAACTTATTTAGTTATTATTTGAAAAAAAAAACTACGTTTTCTAAAGAGTTAAAGAGGCTGAGTCACAAGTTCGAACCTTAAAACGTACAGTGATAAGGAGGTACAGTTGGTGGGGCTGCCGCCCCCCAAACCCCTCGCTTTTGCAGCCTTTAAATAAAAAAAGTTTTTAAACTGAAAGTAAGGAGCGACATTAGAACTTAAAACGAACAGAAATTATTCCGTATATGAAAGGGGCTGTCCCCTCCTCAACGCCTCACTCTTTACGCTAAAGTTTGACTTTCTCACAACTCTATTTTCTTAAACAATATAAAACACCCCCTCCTCCCTCCCAAAACACCTTGTATATTTATTTAAAAACTGACAGAGATTTATATTTTATGACATAAAAATGCACTTTTGAGGAATCAGGAGCCCCCCTCCTACCTACAAAAGATCCATCCACCTTTATGATAGGTGCTAAACTATTATGCATTACTTTACTTTATTTTAACAAGTCCGGAATAAATAACCTTTATTAAGTGAAGACATTTAGAAAAAAATGTCTATATTAACTGCTTATTCACAGTATTAGTGTTTCTGAAACTACAAAAAAGCTCGATATATAGTTTTTTAATAATTTTAGTAGTTCGGTCCCATACAAAGCCACTGTATTTGTGACCGAAATATCCAGAGGTTTTTGGTTGTTGTTTCACTGTCAAATAAAAATATTTGTCCCTATTGAACTGTTATTTGTACGTGTGATAAATTTAGATTATTAGATTTAGATTAACTGGCTGCAAATTTTAAATCGATAGCTTTTTTCCTTTTTAGGGCAAAATGGTTCTTTTGTTCCAAAAACACTGCTTTTAAAATGGCAAAAACACCGCTTTTCATGACATAATAATTTTTGCTACCAAAAATAGAACTAGAAATTTTAATTTTCGTTGGAATAAGCCTTCTCCCAACTTTCTAAGGCTATTGGTTCAGTATAAACACCAATGGAAGAAAAAAAAACAAAAAATAACCGAACCATTATGGCTTTGTGATCATACTTCTTGGAAAATATGTAAAATATCGTATTTTTGTAAATAAGGGCTTGAAACCTCTGCAATAGTGTTCTCCGATACACTTGATCTGACGGTCTAAATTTTACCAAAGATCATTCGCCCTTTTGACGGCCCTTTTTCAGAAATCAGAAAAATCATCTTAGGCTGTACTTTTGGTACAGCCTCAGTAATGTGACTTTTGGTAGGTAGCCGTAATTGACTGAACTCTACATATTTAGAATCTCTGTAAAATATAAGTTTTCCACATGTATTTTATCATAA
This sequence comes from Artemia sp. Qi Xiang Cuo, assembly GCF_049724085.1. NCBI lineage: Eukaryota > Metazoa > Arthropoda > Branchiopoda > Anostraca > Artemiidae > Artemia > Artemia sp. Qi Xiang Cuo. The sequence goes on from NC_142800.1 coordinate 20,960,024, forward strand.
CTCCTTTTCTAATTTCGGTTACTAGCAGTACGAGTCGTTCCTTACTTACAGTTGGTTACCATTAAGTGTATGATTACCACTGATTGCAGAGATTTAACTATCAATTCATGGATCAGGAACAGCGACATCTCTTTAACGAAAAAGTAATTTTCTTGTTATTTTTGTATTAAACTAGCGGTTCTAAAAATGTGGAGCCTGTTGTGATGGTGAAAGAAAGGGAGGGGGGATGTTAAGAGTCAGTTTAAGTTTTACTAAGATACACCTATGGCTGTGATCTTGATGAAAAATAAAGCAATAAATTCAGTATATAAGAGAACATAAATATAGAAGCTTAAAATACGAAATTTCACGTTTTTCCTCAGAAATACGGACACGCGTTCATTTTTTTGTTTTCTTAGGGGTGATCGTATTGAGATAATGGTTGTAAACTATCCGGAGAAGGCTCATTCAAATAGAAATTCAAAGTCCTAGCGCCTATTTAAATAACAGAAGAGGTCGTGCCACAACAAAGTGACGTTTCAAGCCATTTTGTGGCACAAAACAACAATTTTAGTCAGCAAAGATCCAAAATCAAGTGACAGAAAGCCAGTCTATTTAGAGCAATGAGTTCCTGCGGCAAACGACCATTTTGCTGTCTCTCCAGAATTTTCTCCAGGTTCCAAATCGTACCTTGAGAATCTTTCTTCCTTAGCAATGTTCTACTTTCCCTGTATGGATTTGCTCCCCTTGACAGGTAAAATCTAATTTCAGTGAGGTGTAGCATGGGGGAAATCGCTTTGTTACATTTCATTGCTCCCTAGCCGGATAAAAGAGAAGAGTCTAAGACACTTATAGAGCATCCGAGAGCTCTGATCAAAATCTCTTAGGAGACCCAAACCCAATCGTAATCAAGGTTACTTGGATACATTTCTTTTTGAAAATTAAACTGGTGTATTGAATTGGTACGGGAACAGCTGAAACCTATAACTAAAATCCTTATTAAATCTAAGCTTATTGATCCTCTGTAAATAAAATAATCAATTTTTTTATATATTCAACACGAACTTATACAGTAAAACTTACAGATTTTTGGCTTTAAATTTTTGTTTAAAAACTTGAAATTATTTTGATAAATATATACAAATAAATATATTAATATCTTTTATATGTATACATATTTGCTTGGACACTGGCACTCGACAGACGGCAGGCTTGTATATATGTGATTCTCGAATTACGCATTAGCATAATTATCGTTAAATTCTTTAGTTTTAATTCATGGGATGGCCAATCAAAAATTTCAATTGAACTTGGTAATTCTGCCGGGAATTCAATTTCCTCCTTCCAGTTTATCCTTCGCGTGGGAGATTTTCGTTTGTGATTTGATTTGATCCTCGCTGTCACTTGTTTACTAACTGCAGTTTTGTTGTGGACCATTTTTATTTGTGATTAACTGGGATTGTCCTAAAAAAACACGTTCCTACATTCCATTATAAGTTTGACTACCCACATATTTTGTTTTGCGTCATTTTCCTTTGTGATTCGTTGTGATGCTCGTTGTCACGTGGCTTCTAAGCGATTTCGTCGTGTCTCATTTTCGTATATCATTATCTCAGACATTTGTTCCATGCCTTTCGCTTTAGCTGTTTGGGCTCATTCGTACCTTGTATAGTTTCTTATGTGTCATTGATACAAAACAGTACGATAATCCCTGGAAAAATGATATAAGTTCCAATTAGAATGTGAAGTCACTCACATGAGTTTTTTTTTTTAATCAAGCCTCTAAATAAGTTTTCCTACTTAGATCTTTTTTTCATGCCAGATTATCTCAGTGTGCCAATTTTCATAAGAAAAAATTTGTCGAGCCATTTTGAGAAAAAATACATAGGCTACATGCACATATAAAAGCACGATTATTGCTCCTAATCTATTCAAGCCTCCCTCTTTACACTCTCCCAGGAAGTTCCCATTTTCCTTAAATCTGTCTTTACGGCTCCCTCCAACCTGTTCTCCGTTTAGCTCTAAACGGTTGGCCGAAAAGGGCAATAGGCCAAATATACGGCCAATAACACAGTAAAATAACACAAATGAAAGGCACAAATAACATTTGATCAGCGATCATCATAAAACACTTAAAAGAAACACTACACTAATCTAATAATAGTAATTAATACTTGGAAATACAGTCATTGGAAAAAAACAACAAAAAAACACTTAATACTTGAAAAAAACACTTAAATGAAACATTACATTTATCTTATACTAGGTTTTTTTTTTAGCTAACAAAACTTCCAGACACTTCGCTATTTTACAAATAAACTGAGGCAGCGTATTATTTAAGACATCAGGAAGAATCAACTTATTTCCTCAAATATCCTTTCGCTTATCGTAGAGAGCCCCTGGCACCGGTTATATATTTGAATATTTAATATATATTTAAATATTTAGTATATGTTAACAAAAACCGATATTTTTTTTTATAATTGCAAACTTTATTAACTTTGTTAAACCCACAAAAAAAGAAGAAAAAAAAGTTTTTGTTGAAAAAAAAAGCAACGCAAAACATTTTTATAAATTTAGTGCAAACAAACTGACTGGGAACATATACTGCAGGATTGTGCCAAATTAGTGCTTTACTGAAATCACAAAACAGCATTAGATACTTGTACTGTAGAAAAATAAACAGATTTAGGATGTTTTAAAAGAGAAAAAATTAAATTTTTTAGTATGATTATAACGATTTGAACTTGTATAATTTGATACGGTTTCTGTGAAATGAGCTCAATCCTATGAAAGGTTTTCTTTTTGTTTTCGAAATGGATTATTCATGTTTTGTTTTATAGACAAATTTAAAGTCGAGCTATCTTGGTGGCATTAAGGCCCATTCATAATGGCATTATAATAATGCCAAAATTTAGTTTTCTTAGGAATTTGCAGTTTGGCTGAAAAAGTCTATGGGGAATTCTGACTGAAGAAACATGACATTTTGCGTTGGCCTGGGAGGGGCTAAACCATAGTTGCTAGGCGGTGCGCATTTGCGCTTTTTTGAATTGATTGTGCATTGAATTTTTCAAATTGACGCATTGCGCCAATTTTGCGCATATAAAAAAAATTCGGCGCATTTTGCCTTCACAATAACAATGACAAAATTCAAAACTTTTAAAGTCTAGTGTTTACTGACAACTTTTAATGACAGATTCAGGAATCTGTCTATAAAGACAAGTGGAATCTTCAGAACCCCGTAAGGATTCTCATATAGCATTCCAGATTCCATGACAACCTAAATTTTAAATTAGCAAAGTGTGCATTATCCTTAGCGTGAAAAACCAAATGGGAAAGTGGTAAAATTTCGAAAAAAAAAAATACAGAAGAGAGTGGGAAAAGCTGACCTTTGTTCGACGTAGCTCAAGCAGCTCTTTCTGTCTTAAGCTTACCCATCAACAACACTTTTGTCGAGAGAGTGTTTTCTGTTATTAATCTTATCAATCAGTTCGTGGTAATGAACTGTAAGTAAGGAGCGACCCGGCTCAATGGCAGCCGAAAGTCAAAAAACAATAATTTGTACTCAATTGGTATTTCAAAAGAACCGAATTTTTATGCTGATCCAAAATATTTGTTTCATCAAAAGGGGGAAACACCCCCTAAAAGTCATAGAACTTAAATGAAAACCACAGCATCAGATTCAGCGTATCAGAAAACCCTACTTTAAAAGTTTCAAGCACCTATCTGCAGAAATGAAACGTGCAGTTTTGTATTTTTTGCCAGAAGAAAGATCACGGATCCGTGTTTTTTTCCCAGGGGTGATCAGGGGTCCTAGGATATCGTGGGAGTGCTCATTCGAACGGAAATAAAAACTTCTAGTGCTCTTTGTAAGTGACCAAAAAAATGGAGGGCAACTAGACCCCTTCCCATGCTCATTTTCTTACTAGTCATCCGATCAACAGTTTGAGATAGCCATTTTGTTCAGCACGGTCAAAAAACACAGTAACTATGTCTTTATGGATGGCTGAACCCCCTGCAGTCCCCGGGGGAAGGTCTGCAAGTCATGAACATCGCCCAATGTTCACATATAGTAGGCCTATTAGTTATTGCGGGGATGGGGTGGGGTTGGGTTTTACATAGGAGGATCTTTCCATGTAGGACTTTTTCATGGGGGAAGGGACATTGCTGTGAAAGGGGCGCTGGATTTCCCAGCATTATTTAAAAAAAAGATCAGAAATTGAATAATTAAAAAAAAACTTTTTCAGCTGAAAGTAATGAGCAACATTACAATTAAAAACGAACAGAAGTTAATACGTATACGATTGAGTTCGCCCCCTACTCATTACCCCGTTTCTTACGCAAAAGTTTTTTTTTTACTTTCATCAGAGCTATTTATTCTAATTAACGGCCTTTGTGATTAATGGGTCATTATCAAATAATTGGAACGAAATTTGTACTTTATCGTAAAGAGCGAGGTATTGATTAGGGGGGCAAACCCCCTAATATATGTAATAAAAATATACGAATATAGAAGTTCGTTACGTAAGTTAATTTGTAAGTTAAGTCAGAACAAAATTTCGAGAAAGCCATTTAGCCAAACAAAGCAAAATCAATACGCAAATTTTTTTTTTGATTATTCATGTACGGTGAGCCAAAATAAAAGCTGCATTAACTCAACAACGTCCAGAAATTAAATGCAAAGACAAGTATTTTAACTGAAGGTAAGGAGCGACATAAAACGAACAGAAATTATTCTGTATAGGGAAGGGGCTGGCCCCTCCTCAACCCCTCGCTCTTTACGCTAAAGTTAGACTCTGACTCACAACTTTTTTTTAAAACAATAAAAAAATTGGCCTCAAGAGTGTAGGGGGGAAGAGGGGGCAGCCCCGTCAATATACAGAGTAATTTCTGTTCGTTTTAAGTTTCAGTGTCGCACATTACTTTCAGTTAAAAGACTTGTTTTTCTTTATTTAATAAATTACAAAATTAGAAACAGGATGCAGCTCAAAATGCTTAAATATACTATTACAATACAACTTGGGCTAAATTTACAGGGAAAGTGCAGAAGGGACTTTGATCCTACACCCGCTGTGCTGAGTAGATTTACCGTTGACATGTATGACATCAGAAAATCGTCCAATGACAATGAAAATGAAACTCTTGAATAAATTTTGGGCAACATAAAAGGATGGTATGCTTTTTAACATTGAAGATAATCTTGAATACTAGTCGAATATCAGTACAATATATTATTGAAAAATGTACAAAGCTGATTCGAAGTTTATTAAAAGGAAAACACAAATAAAATAGCAATCTGAACTGTTGAAGGGCCTTGCCAAATACAATTATGTCTCATATGCATGTCTTTAGCTTCTGTTTCATGACAAAAATATAAGAACATTGTCTTTAGCCTGCAACTTTATAGATAGTTTTATTAATAATGGCCAATCTAATTTTTTTTCTTTGGCTTGGTCGTTCTAATTCATATTTTCAAAACTACGAAAAATTTTGTTCTTATAAATAAGGTTGAGACTTAATGTGTTTTTTAAGTATGTAAATGCAATGTATTGAAAACGCTGTATAAATAATTAAATTTTGATGGCACTTACCTAGATGACATTTTGGAGAGACGTGATCTACAAGGACCATGCTTCTCTTTAGTTCTAAGTTAATTTAGAAAATCATATCTATTAGTTATCTTTATGAAATGCGCCTTTAACTTTCAAGTTTTTGTATAACTTATATGTATTACAATATCAATATACTGAGTACTTATTTTTTTTTTTGGTTCCTTAATCATAATTTCTTTTGTTAATAAAGAATAATTAATCTTATCAGCCAGAAAGGAATATAAAATACCATCTTATCTATTTGGAAATATTTTTTTTTATATCTTTAACCTCAATTTATATTGTTGATAAGGAATAATTAATCACATTAGCCATAAATTAATGTAAAATACCACCTTAGATGTTGGCAAGTATTTTTTTTTATATATTTAATAACAATTTATATTGTTAATAAGGAATAATTCAGCATATTATACAGAAAGTAATTTAAAATACCACCTTAGATGTTGGAAAGTATTTTTTTTTAGATATTTAATAACAATTTCTATTTTTGATAAGGAATAATTCAGCAGATTAGCCAGAAGGTAATGTAAAATACCACCTTAGCTGTTGTCAATTATTTTTTTTTAGAACTTTTATCTCACTTTCTATTGTTAATAAGGAATAATTAAGCAGATTAGCATGAAATTAATGTAAAATACCACATTAGATGTTGGCAAGTATTTTTTTTTATATATTTAATCACAATTTCTATTGTTAATAAGGAATAATTCAGCATATTAGCCAGAAAGTAATGTAAAATACCACCTTAGATGTTGGCAAGTATTTTTTTTAGATCTTTAATCACAATTTCTATTGTTAATAAGGAATAATTCAGCACATTAGCCAGAAAGTAATGTAAAATACCACCTTAGATGTTGGCAAGTATTTTTTTTTAGATATTTAATCACAATTTCTATTGTTAATAAGGAATAATTCAGAACATTATCCAGAAAGTAATTTAAAATACAACCTTAGATGTTGGCAAGTATTTTTTTTTATATATTTAATCACAATTTCTATTGTTAATAAGGAATAATTCAGCACATTAGCCATAAAGAAATGTAAAATACCACCTTAGATGTTGGCAAGTATTTTTTTTAGATCTTTAATCACAATTTCTATTGTTAATAAGGAATAATTCAGCACATTAGCCAGAAAGTAATGTAAAATACCACCTTAGATGTTGGCAAGTATTTTTTTTAGATCTTTAATCACAATTTCTATTGTTAATAAGGAATAATTCAGCACATTAGCCAGAAAGTAATGTAAAATACCACCTTAGATGTTGGCAAGTATTTTTTTTTAGATCTTTAATCACAATTTCTATTGTTAATAAGGAATAATTCAGCACATTAGCAAGAAAGTAATGTAAAATACCACCTTAGATGTTGTCAAGTATTTTTTTTTAGATCTTTAATCACAATTTCTATTGTTAATAAGGAATAATTCAGCATATTAGCCAGAAAGTAATGTAAAATACCACCTTAGATGTTGGCAAGTATTTGTTTTTAGATCTTTAATCGCAATTTCTATTGTTAATAAGGAATAATTCAGCATATTAGCCAGAAAGTAATGTAAAACACCATCTTAGATATTAGCAAATATTTTTTTAGATCTTTAATCACAATTTCTATTGTTAATAAGGAATAATTCAGCATATTAGCCAGAAAGTAATGTAAAATACCACCTTAGATGTTGGCAAGTATTTTTTTTTAGATCTTTAATCACAATTTCTATTGTTAATAAGGAATAATTCAGCACATTAGCCAGAAAGTAATGTAAAATACCACCTTAGATGTTGGCAAGTATTTTTTTTTAGATCTTTAATCACAATTTCTATTGTTAATAGGGAATAATTCAGCATATTAGCCAGAAATTAATGTAAAATACCATTTTAGATGTTGGCAAGTATTTTTTTTTAGATTTTCTTTAATTCCCTCTTTATCTTATTCTCTGACATGACAGAAAATTAAGAAAAATACCTTTCTTGTCAAGCCTCTTTCTTTCTTCTCTGACATGACAGAAAACTAAGAAAAATATCTTTCTTGTCAAAGAAAAAATTTCGACCACGAAAGCGCATGTAATCAGTAAAAAATGCTTCACAGTTTCAGATTTCGGAACAGGGAGCCGAAATCTGTCAATGAAGACTGAATCCAGCTAATTTTGAGTTCTAGTATTATGAAATGCAAAATTCACACTATTTTGTAGCATCGTCTCCGAATTTGTGTTTTTTTTTTGTTTTTTTTTGCACACATCCCTGCAAAATCTAATTTACCCTGAATCTGGAACTCCACCCAAAAAATATGTAGCGAAAATGCGCCTATGGCAAATTTTCGCTTCCCTTGGTGCGCTATCTAAAGTCAAGCACCTGGCATCACTGCGCTAAACATGTTATGTCTTTTCTATCCACCGAAGCATATTTGCAACATAAGCTCCTATGGGAATTAACATCAATTAAATTCTTAGTAGAGAGGTAAACAAAAAGACACTACATTTTCTGGAACTGGCATTATTGGGGTGGGTATTTACACATCCCTGTTCTTTGATGTTTTCATTGAAAAAAAATCATTTTTTGGTATTTTTATTGGAAGACATAAAACAGCAAAATTACCCCCTCCTAAGTTTTAAATAAATATATTTTTACTCCCCCCCCCCCACAAAAGAAATTAGTGAATTGAGCCCACCGGTTGCCAGGATATCAAATAGGCGTATCTGCAATATCTCTGGAATGGTTTAGAATATCAAGTTGACACAATTATGCAGTATTATGGGAACCAACTGGTACTTAAATGTAGACTTTGGGAATGAGGCAAAGGTGAGATGTTTAAAATATTTTATTAACCTGCTTAAACATCTTTGCACCATAAGCCCCTAAGGGAGACAGTGTGTTACCATGTGATCAAAAAGGGCGTATCCAGGAGTCCTTGGAAAGGGCTCTTGGGATCAAATTGAAACGCTCTTGGAATGTTGGACGTGGGCATTTGGATCTCAGATCTTGACTTGAGGAAAGGAGGCAGAAGGGAAAAATCTAAGTGTTTTTTTTGCGTCAGATCTGTTTGAAATGTGTGGTACTGTAAGTCCCTGTTTGACTAGAATCTATTTCTGGTGAAGTAATGATATAAAGCGAAAGTCACCACGTGCGTCTTGGTTATCAAAATCACATATATGCTACATCTCGGTAACAACTTGCAGTGATTGAGCTAAAATATTTACATTGTTGGGGGAGAGGGGGTAAAGGAGCTTCAAATCATTGCTTAGAGGAAGGGGATGATGGTTGAGAGGACTGGCAAATTTGTATCTCTGATCCGCCTAATAGTTTTTATACCCTAATAGAACTCCATTAAACAAAAAACTAGCAAAAATAAAACCAAATAATCTACCAAGCGTGAAACTACCGCAAATCAGCATCGATAAATAAATGAAACCCAAAACGAACAGAAACTACAATAATTAACCGAGTCAAACTCAAAACAAGCAGAAATTAACATATGTTGGGCACAAAACCCCTATGCCTTCCCAAGGCCAGAACAAAATTTGCCCTTTACTGAAAAAATATAAATTTTTTTACTTTTACAACTTTAATAAATCAAATAATATTAAAATTTTGATTACTAAATATCAGTATATGTATATTATAATGAGAATGCACATTCATTCGTATTTTTTCTTTAAAGTAAAAATTTTGTTCTGGCCTTGGGAAGGCCCAAGGGTTTTGCGCCAACCTTATATTAATTTCAGCTCGTTTTGATTTTGACTCGGTTATTTATTTTTTTTTCTGTTCGTTTTGGGTTTCATTTATTTATCGACACTGATTTGTGGTAGTTTCACGCTTGGTAGATTATTTGATTTTATTTATACTAATTTTTGTTTAATGGAGTTCTTTACTTTTATTTGAAAAACTTATTTTGTGGAAAAAGTTTTTTTTAAATTAATTTCTGTTGGTTTTATATTGAAATAGTCTTTTCAGGGAGAAAGAAAATAATAGTTTAAATCTTTTCTTTTTTTAAGACTTTATAGTTTGGCCTGCAAAATTTTGATTGGATGTTTGATGGAAAATGGTGGGCGTAAGAGGGGCATTAGTCGCTATCCAATCACTTTCAACTATTAAAAAAGGCACAAGCCCTTTCAATTTTCAATTGAATGAGCCCTTTTGAAGTTTCTACGACAACGCTTTCAGTAAAACTTTATATGACCCAGAGCATAACTTACAACCCTTGCCCTGAGAGCTGTAGGGGGAGGGTTTGTCATCTATAAAGACCTAATTTCCAAAACTTCCAACTACGTTGAGTAAAATGGCTATCTAAATATTTGGATTGGATGCGTTTGGGAAAAGGTGGGCGTGAGAGGGGGGTTAGTTGTCCTCAAATCACTTTTGGCTATCTAAAAGGGTACTATCCCTTTGAATTTCAAAACGAATGAGCCGTTTTTCAAGTTTCTACGACAATTATTTCAATAAAAACCTTATATGCCTCCAGGGCATAACTTATAATCCTTTACCTGAGGGTTGTGGGGGAGTGTCCTCCTCAGAAATATATTTTCTATCTGGAAATCAACTACGCTGAACAAAATGGCTATCTCAAAATTTTTATTGGATGTGTTTGGGGAAAAGGTGGGCATGAGAAGGGAATTATTTGCCCTCCAATCACTTTCGACTATTAAAAAGGGTACTATCCCTTTTAATTTCAAATCGAATGAGCCCTTTTTCAAGTTTCTACGACAAATATTTCAACAAAAACCTTATATGCCTCCAGGGCATAACTTATAATCCTGGCCCTGAGGGTTGGAAATCAACTACGCTGAAAAAAATGGCTATCTCAAAATTTTGATTGGATGTGTTTGGGGTAATGCTGGGCGTGGGAGGCTAGTTGCCCTCCAATCACTTTCGAATATTAAAATGGGCAGTAGCCCTTTGAATTTCCGGTCGAATGAGCTTTTTTAGAAGTTTCTACGACAACGCCTTCTTTAAAAACCTTGTATTCCCCCAGGGCATAACGTAAAACCCTTGCCCTAAGGGTTGTGGGGGAGTGTCCTCCTCAAAAAGATATTTTCTATCTGGAAATCAACTACGCTGTACAAAATGGCTCTCTCAAAATTTTGATTGGATGTGTTTGGGGGAATGATGGGCGTGGTGGGGGGCTAGTTGCCCTCCAATCACTTTCGACTATTAAAAAGGGCACTAGCCACTCCAATTCCCAATCGAACGAGCCGTTTTCGTAGTTTCTACGACAACTCCTTCGATACGACGTGCCCGAGTATGGAGAAAAAACAAAAAAAAACACATTGTGCCCACATCGTTCTTTAGTTAGGCAGCGCTAGCGCGCTGCCTTTGAAAATAAAGGTAGCTTATCTTGAATGCAAAAAAAACCCTCTTCAGCAGCCAATTGAACGTCAGTATGTGTCGAAAAAACCTTTATATATTTTTCAGTCTGTTTTAACTTATCATCTAGTCTAATGGAATTGTCTGTTTCCCAGCGATTTCCTAGCTCCACTTTTTACTTGTACTTATATAGAAGAGATCAAAAAAGTTCGCTTTTATTACTACACTGTAAGTATTTCATGAGCAATACTAAAAACAACATTACTATAATATCTTCTCATTGCTCCAAAATATTAATTATAAGCTGAAAATGTTTGTACATAAATTTACTTTAAATGATACCATAGTCAAATTTAATATGATATTTATGACTCCGATTGAAATCCGAACCATTTTGATTAATAAAACCTATTTACATTGAGAATTTTTTTTAACTGAAAAGTATATAAATCTTAATAATTTCAACAATTTTTTGGACTTCAAACACGAATTACAGTTTCGGCAGCTAAATTGGATTTTTTTGGACTTATTTAATTCCAGCCAAATATTTTGTTGGAAATCCATTTTTTTTACAGTGCATTATGGAACAGCCATACTTTCAACTACACTTAAAAACCACTTTTTTTAGTTGCTAAAACTACGAAATAACATCAAAGGCGTTCTCAAACCGTAACACATCAATTGAACTACCAAAGCCGACTGTCAGTTGAAAAAATTAAGCCACAATTTGAACCATAATTAAAAACGTCTTGGCTTGGTTTCTGAATCAACGATATAACGCCAAAAGTATCCTTAAAACGATGAGCCTTAACTAAATTACCGTAACTGATTGTCAGTTGAAAAAATTAAGACATAATTTGAAACATAATTATAAACGCCTTTCCTTAGTTTCTGAAGCTACAAAATAACGTCCAAGGCGTTTTAAAATGTAGAACGTCATTCAAATTAACGCATCCAATTGTCACCTAAAAGAGTCAATTTGTAATTAGTACTATAATTGAAAAGAACCTTTGTTTTTTTTTCTAAAACAATGAAATAACGTCAAAAGTGTCCTTAAAACGGTACCGTTATTTGAATTACCGTAACTGAATGTCAGTTGGAAAAAATTAAGCCATAATCCGAACAACAATTAAAAAATGCCTTTGCTTAGTCCCTGAAGCTGCGAGAAAATGTAATTTTCCTTTGGTCACATCTTACTCTAATCTCTTTCAAATATCTGCCTTGAAGAGAGACTAAAAGTCGAGTCTTATTTGCTGGAATTCTTTCTAGAAAGGTGATTAGAAAGATTTCAAAAAATACTCCTAATAGAATTTCTTAGACTTTTTTTTCTCTTGGAATGAGACTCTCTCAAGGAATTCTTCTAGCATTTTCTTTATCTGAAAATGAGAGCTTTCTACAATTTTTTCTAGCTTTTTTCAAATTTCTAAGAAACGTGTTTAGTGTTATTTTTAGGATTATAGTTTTTTCTTTCTTTCAGTTTAAAAATGAAAGACATTCTGAAAAGTTAAGATTGTTGTATTTTTTTTTTTTTTTTTTTTTTTTTTTTTTTTGCAGAGATTTTGAATAATCTGAATAAACTAACAGGAAAGCCTGTCTGACAGACACATAAAAACAAAAAAATAAAGAGACATAAAAAGAAAATCAACATACAAAAATAATTAACAATCAAGTAAACAATTAAACGAAACAATTGAAAAAGAGAAAGAACATCATACAATAGCACCTAAAACAAGAAATAAAACACTAATATAACCATAACCATTATAGAACGCCCTCCTGCTGGGTCATGCGTACAAGAAAAAACCGTGCCCTACTCTTCTCTTAATATTTATAAAACACCCATTAATCAACAATTTTCCACTCACAACTCTTCGTCCTCATCTACTCCAAAAACTTTATTTCTCGAGACCCTTAACTGTTCACACTTTCCCAAGAATGTGATAAATCCCCCCTCTGCCTCTCCTACCATCAGACAATTGTAAGGATTCCACTTCTGATCAATTTAACCCTTCCCAAATATCTTCTTCATTCTCCAAACTGAATATATCACCCCTACAAGAAATTACTTCTACAGATGTTGTTCTCTTTGCCCAGAGAATGACCCCTGAAAGTTCTGAACCAATCGAAAACACAGGATCAAGCGTCTCCCACTTTTTCTACTATAACACCTATCTGTAAACATTTAGCAGTTACATATAATTTATGGCCCTTGTCCCAGGTGCAACAGAATCCCCAAAACCCTTTCCCCAAAAGCCCATCTCAAAATAGCGCACCTGAGTGGGGTACCAACAGCCCAGTGGCTATTGGTGCAATGTTTTTATTATTTTGATTTGGGGTTTGGAGCAAATGAATCTCGACTCAGTTTTGTGAATCCACCTATAACAATAACAATAATGTCAATAAAACGTTTTTGGAAAATTATAGAGTCCCTTACCTAAATCAATTAAAACCATTCCAAAGAAATTTGATTTTTTACCAATTCGTTGAAGAGACCAATCCACATGGAATCGAAAATGTAGGGGATCTGGCTAGTATGTCATATAAAACATCAATGAGGACATCCTGACATCGTGACGAAATCGTAATTAATTCAGACAAGTGCGCCTGAATCATGGCCGAACCAGACTTGACATCTTTTACTATTAAATATGTTCATCTTTAGTTTATTGTCTGGTCGTCTTTGGTTTAATTAGCTACTCCAGTGGTATTGCTGACAAAATATTTTAACAACATTGTTACACTTAGTGTATTTTCATTTAATTCAATATCTACTTCAACATTTCGTGAAAGTTTCAATTTAATTTAATACCCTTAGCCGTTCCTGAGATATTTCAGGTCTGTCCTTTTTACAACCTGGATTCACAAAGTGTCTTTTGTTAATTAAATATGCCCCTTAATATTCCCCTACACTTTCCACTTAATATCCTTAGCTATTCAAGAGCTATTGCAGATATGACCTTTTGATATCTTGGATTCGCAGTGCTTTTGGTAGTTAAATATGCTCCTCAACATTCCCTTGAAGGTTCAACTTAATATCCTTAACTGTTCCAGAGCTATTTTAGATACGCCCTGTTTTCCCGACTCTGTCGAGTTTTTCCTCTGTCGGGAATTTAATACGTTGTGTAAATATGGTATTAATAATAAAACCTTGAACCTTGAACCTTGACAAACTGGAAGTATATAGTGCGTTTTGATTTAGTTAAACATATCCGGGAAGTTTCAACTTAATAGCCTTAGCCCCACCTGAATACTGCAGATACGGACTTTTGACAACATGGATGCACACAGTGGCCTTTAACTTAGTTCAACATTCCCCTCAAAATGCCCTGAAATTGTCAACTTCATACCTTTGGCTGTTCCTGATATATTACAGATGCGCCATTTTGACCACTTGGATGTATACAATGTCTTCTAATTTAGTTCAATATTCCCCAAACATTCCCTGACAGTTTCAATTTAATGCCCTAAGCCGTTCATGAGCTGTTATAGTTAGGCCGAACACTTAGATGTACATACAGGATCTTTTTATTTAGTTCAATACCCCCCTCAACATTCCCTTAAAGTCTTAACTTGATGGCCTTAGCCGTTTCTAAGAGATTACAGATACGCCCTTTCGAAAACGTAAGTGTACCTAGCTTTTTTTCAGTTCAACATCCTCCTCAACATGCCCTGAAAGTTACTACTAGTGGACGTAAATTTGTCATCAGTTTTTTCGCAAAGTGAAAATTCAACGACAGTAGATTAAATCTAACTTTTTCTACACAAAACAACAAATAAACGGCCTTAGACGGAATCCAGCTTGCTTGATTTTCAACGAAAAGAAACTTCAGTAACTCAGTAGCAAAATGAGAACTCAACAACGGTCGAAAAAAATCCAGCTTGGGTTTAGAAATTTCAGCATATTAAACTTGAAATATTTTGAAATTATTGAAAACCCAATATTTTTTATAACTGTTACACTAAACTTTTGCTGAATTTTCGTCTTGTTCTTTAATTTATTATTATTATAATTTTTTGCTGTTTAAGTTTTTAATAAATTTGTTTGAATTAATTGACTTTACTTTCCATTTTTACTAAAAGAGATTTTTGCAAGCTGAGTTAAATATGCCCCTCAATATTCCCTTTAATTTTCAACTTAATATTCTTAACTGTTCCAGAGCTATTGCAGATACACCCTGTTGACAACCTGGATTCACAAAGTATCTTTTGTTAGTTAAATGTGTTCTTCATCATTCCCTTAAAGTTTCAACTTAATATCCTTAGCTGCTCCAAGGCTAATGTAGATACGTCCTGTTGACAAGCTGTAAGTAAATGGTGTGTTTTGTTTTGACTTAGTTAAACTTCGAACATACTATGTATTTATGAAAAAACTCAACCAAAAATGAAAACTCAACAATGGTCAAAGAAATCCAACTTAGCCGTTGAAATTTCAAATTAATAAACTTTAAATATTTTGAAATTGTTCAAAATCCTAAATGTGTTGATAAGCGTTTTGTTGAACCTTTTGTTGAATTTTCGTCTTGTTCTTTTCCTCATTTTTTTTCTATTTACTGTCTACGTCGTCCTTTCCGACAGTAGAATTACGTCTATAAAAAAAACGTTCTTCGAAAATTGGTATTAATTCTACTGTCATCTTGCTCTTGCTCTATACAAAACGATAGCCATTAATCGAGCAAAGAGGATCGTATCAGTAAAACTAACATTCAAAGAAATATCTTGAGGGAGAGACTATTATTCCCAGATAAAATCAAGACTTAGTCTTAAGAAGACGGACTTGCTGAGTTGACCAATTTAGGAGCTGCAATCTGGTTTTATCCCAAGGGCAATTCTATGGATTGTCCCAAGGTTTAACCTTGTTGATTAATATAGTCTGAAATAAGATAGAGACTAAGTAAGCCTTTTTCAGTGCAGTAGGCATTTCTTAGAGAGCTTTCTTAGGGAGAACACCAAGCAAGCTGGGGTCTCATCCTTAGAGTACAAAAGACATCAAAATATAAAAATAGATTTACTTCTTGCACCCGAATGAGGTCTATTTTTTCCAGGAAACCAAAATTTCTGGTAGTATCAAAATTGCGAAGTTTTTAGGACTATATTACGTTTTCGTCAGTGTTATCACGCTGGACTGTCAAAACAAATAAGTGACGCTTATTAGTTAAATTTAACGAGGCTTTTCGTTTGTAAAAGTTTGAATATTAATAATAGTAACAATAATTTATCTAACCCACTATAAACAACAAGATGAAAGTGAAGTAATGAATTACAAGAAAAAAGCGAGACAAGAATGAAACAAAAAACAATCAACTAGGACAAAAATATGGAAAAAGACCGTGAAATAGCTGAAATTTTTAAACAGCATACACGGACAACTCCTCATGTAACAGGGCCAGTTTTGCTGTTATTTTTCTGCACAATTTTAATTCTTATACCATGGTAGCCAATAAAGTAAAAATGTAAAGTACCGAAAATACACTAAGCCGAGAGCTCGGATATCTTTTTCGAGGAAAATTTGAAACAAACCAGATAAAGAAAATAAATTAATTACAAATAAAGGTAATAAATTGGTTGATACCCAATGACAACTAGCACTTCGAAGGAGACATAAGCCTGCTTAAGCTATTAGTTGCCATATCTTTTTGTGGATTTTGAATTGGTTTTTCACACAAGTTCTTTCGTTTCTTCAATTGGGGCCCGCTATATTCAAACCCTTTACTTTACACATAGTTGCATAAACAAGAAAAATGAGAATAAGAGAAAAGATAAATAGGGTTCAAGAATAACAGAAAAATTGAATAAATGCACAAAATAGCGACAATGCATAAAGGATAAAAAACATAAGAAAATGAAATCAAACTAGAAAAATTTGAGGTGCTTATCTGTTATAGCGCCAATGTTAAGTTCTTCACCCATTGACGCACTGTAGAACCGGTTTATTCATTAGTTTCTTTCAGCTTAGCGCGAGACAAGACAAAGAGAAAGGACAGAATAGATAAAAAAACATATAATTTGGCTATATATTTGCACATTAGGAGGGTGTGCGGTAAAGGATTTGGACAGTGTGAAGTTAGAAAACAATTCTTACTTCATAATATGCAGTATAACTGTACCTAACACAGTTTACATGCAGACCTGCTATACTTTACCCACACCTCCCCCATCCCCCTAATGTGCAAATATATAACCCAAACTTGTTTCTAAAGTATAATATTTTCATCATATTTTGTGATATTTCATTAGGATTAGTCAGAGAAACAGGATCTACTTATATGAAGAACTTAACATAGCCGCTATAACAGATAAGTACCAAATTTAATTTAAATATGTTCAGATTACTCTCGTTCCATATTCGTGTCTGCAAAAACAAAATAAAATTTAAGAAATGTGCAACATGCAGGGTTAAATTTTAATCAATTAAATATAAAATCTATTGTCTTGCGAGTTGTTTTTCTCGATCGCATCAACTTCATCATTCTAATATACCAACAGTTAACCAAATGTACTTCGCTTTATTTAGTTACTTCTTAGCTTCGACTAAAAAGCAATGATTTGTATCATAAACTTCTGCTATAAACGTCTACTGGCGTAACAAAATTAAAAGTGAACATACAACATTTAATTTCTTTAGGTTAATTGTAGATGCCTATATCTCAAAAGTTATATTTCTGGATTTGGTCCATTTTAACACCAAACCTTGCATGCCTTTACTTTCTCACTTTATCTTCCTAGCGGTTTAACTTTTGATTTGAATGCAAAATACTAAAACAACTCGCAAATTTGACATTTACAAACCAAAAACTTTCTGCTAGAAACGTTACATTTAACTTTTGCTTAAAAGGACAAATATTACTAAAGCACATAAGTTAAACCTTCACAAAGATTATATCATATACATGTATATATACACATGTATATATATATATATATATATATATATATATATATATATATATATATATATATATATATATATATATATATATATATATATATATACATACATATATATATATATATACATTATATTAGATACTTAACCACCTCTATATGTTAAATATTTAATTAAAATATACCTGCTTAGGTTTTTTATCTCACTGAGACTAAGTTAATGATATCTAAATGCAGACAGAGAAGCTGGTTTTACTCAGATCAAGAACTTGAGTGTGGCCGGGATAACTCCCAAGTGCCCTGTTTTATTTTTTTCGATTGATTGGCTATCTCAAGATTCTCAATTGATGGCAACTTGATCCTCTTTGGGGCAACCTTGCAGTTTTATACCACAAAATGGCAGAATATACTGCGTTGCTACGACACAATATTTTCGGCTATTGAAAAAGTGCATTAGAGCTATTAATTTCCGTTCAAATGACCCTTTTCCCGTTTCCCGATTTTCTACGATTGTTGGTTTAATATGATAACCCCTGAGGAAAAAAAAAATACACACGCATTCACGATCTTCCTTTTAGAAAAAAAAACAAAAAAACAGACAATTCCATATTTTTGAAGATAGGAGCTTAGAACTCATATAATGAGATTCCTTAGTATTGCTGGGATAATTTTTAACAAAATCAGTTGCACTTCTGAGGGTGTTTAGCTCCTTTCCCGAAAATCAGAAAAAATTCTCAAGCCTATAACTTTTTATGGGCAACCTAAACTTTTAAGAATTTTCAAATTTTTGCAATCACCACAAAAATCGATTTCATTTTATTGGCTTTTTTCTTATAAAAGCCAATTATTGTTATTAAAACTCCTTGTTTTACAATTTCAGTTACTATTAACCCAAGTTGCTCCTTATTTTATAATTCATTAGTACAAACTGTTTGATTCTTACAGATATCTATTAATTTGTATATATTGCTTATCAATAAGTGAACCTGAGCCTTATAAGGGAATAGTGCAACAACAAAAACTTTATCCAAGCAAAACTTAGTTTCTTAACAAAATACATTTATTATATACTATTAATATATTTATTTAAAATACTTGAATATATATATAAATATATATATATATATATATATATATATATATATATATATATATATATATATATATATATATATATATATATATATATATATATATATATATATATATATATATATATATATATATATACATATATATGTATATATATACATATATATGTATATATATATATTTATATATATATATATATATATATATATATATATATATATATATATATATATATATATATATATATATAGTACCGGGCACCGGCACTCGGGACTCGGAAGGCTTCTATATATAGATTCTCACTGTCGCTTGTCTTCTAAAAGGCAAACAATTTGAGCCTTTTTTTGATGTCATGTCGTCCAAATGGACCTTAAATTAGAGGTGGTGCCTTCATAAACTTACATATTCTTTTTTTTTATTTGACCTTTAACTTTTTCCTTGGCTTGCCTCTTATCATTATGAAAGACATATCTCCGAACCTTTGTTATATATATATATATATATATATATATATATATATATATATATATATATATATGTGTGTGTGTGTGTTATCAGAACTATCAGAGCTTTTTGTTATCAGAACTTTGGACTTTTGAACAAAATGTCTATCTCGAAATTTTTATCTGATGCATTTAGGGCGTGGAGGAGGGGAGGGAGCTAGTTTCCCTCCAATGTCTTTTGACTCTTAAAAAGTGAACAAGAACTTTCAATTCCAATCAAATGAGCCCTCTCCGAAATTTATGCGAGCATCCCTTCCATAAGAACTATATATGCCCTTAGAGCATTACTCATAACGACTGCCTCCGGGCCCTGGCGGGTTCCGTTGACAAAGGAATTTTTCTTATCTGACCTTTGAACTATTTTAAATGAAATGGCTATTACAAAAATTTTATCAGATGGGTTTGGGGAAAAAAGGGTGTGTGGGGGGGCTAGTTGCCCTCGGATATCTTTTGAATCTTAAAAATTGAACTAGAACTTTCAATTTCCAATCAAATGAGCCCCCTTTGAAGTTTATACGAGCATCCCATTCATAAGAACCATATACGCCCCTAGGACAAGGCCTACCTCCCGGGCTCTAGGGGGCGTTTTTGTTATCTGATTTTTGAACAATTTCCAAAACAATGGATATCTCAAAATTTTTAGCGGACGGGTTTGGGGAAAAAGATAGTGGGGGGGGGGCTAGTTTAACTCTCTTGACTCTTAAAAAGTGAACTAGAACTTTCAATTTTTAATCAAAAGAGTCCTCTATGAAGTTTATACGAGCATCCCTTTCCTAAGAACCATACATGCCCTTAGGGCATAACTTAGAACCCCTTCTCCTGTGCCCTGGGGGGGGGGGGTTATTGACACAGGATTTTTTATCCGACCTTTGAACTATTTTTAACAAAATGTCTATCTCAAAAATTTCATCAGATGGGTTTTGAAAAAGAAGGCATGGGGGGGGGGGGTTAGCTGCCCTTGGATCTCGTTTGACCATTAAAAAGTGAGCTCGTACGTCCAATATCTAATCAAATAAGCCCTCTCTGAAGTTTATACGAGCGTTCCTTTCATACGAATAATAAATGACCCAGGGAATAACTTACAACGCCGGCCCCGGGCCCTGGGGGGTTATGATGACACCTGAGCTTTTGTTATTTGACTTTTGAACAATTTTTATCTAAATGGATATCTCAAAATTCTTAGTGGATGCATATGGGGAAAAGGGGGCGTGGGGGGGGCTAGTTGCCCTCGAATCTCTTTTGACTCTAAAACACTGAACTAGAACTTTCAATTTCCAATCAAATGAGCCATCTCTGAATTTTTTACGAGCATCCCTTCAATAAAATCCAAATATTCCCCCAGGGCATAACTTACAACACCTGCTCTCGGGCCCTGGAGGGCTATGTCGACTCCAGAGTTTTCGTTATATGGTCTTTGAACTATTTAAAAAAAAGCTATCTCAAAGTTCTTATCGGATGGGTTTGAGGAAAAAAGGGCGTGCAGCGCGGGGGGGGGCAAGTTGCCCTCCAATCTCTTTTAACTATTAAAAAGTGTACTATAACTTTTAATTTCCAATCAAATGATCTCTCTTTATGAGCATCCCTTCCATAAGACCCATATCTGCCCCCAGGGAATAACTTATAACGCCTGCCTCTGGGCCATGGTGGGTTGTGTCGACGCCGGAATTTTCGTTCTATGATCTTTGAACTATTTTTAACAAAATAGCTATCTTAAAATTTTTATTGGATGTATTTGTAAAAAAAGGTTTGGGGAGGGGAAGCTGGTTACCCTCCAATATCTTTTGACGCTTAAAAAGTGAACTAGAACTTTCAATTTCCAATCAAATGAGCCCTCTATGAAGTTTATATGAGCATTCCTTCGATAAGAACCATATATGCCCCCAGGGCATAAACTATAACCCTTGCCCCTGAAGACTGTGGTGGGAGTGTCCTACTGAAACATATAATTTCCAAAACTTTCGACTACTTTGAACAAAATGGCTATATCAAAATTTTGATAGGATGTGTTTGGGGAAATTGTTGGTGTGGAAGGGATGTCAGTTGCCTTAGAATCACTTTTGACTATTAAAAAGGGAACTAGCGATTTAAGTTTCCAATCGAATAAGCCCTTTCTGAAGTTTCTACGACAACGTTGTCTATACATAACCTTATATGCCCCCATGGCATAACTTACAACCCTTGCCCTGAGGGCTGTGGGGGAGTTGTCACCCTCAAAGACCTAATTTCCAGAAATTAAAACTACGTTTAATAAAATGTCTATCTCAAAATTTTGACTGGATGTGTTTGGAGAAAAGGTGGGCGTTGGAGGGGGGCTAGTTACCCTCTAACCACTTTTGACTATTAAAAAGGGCACTAGCACTTTGAATTTCCAATCGAATGAGCGTTCTTTGAAGTTTCTACGACAACGCCTTCTATAAAAACCTTAATTTCCTTAAAAACCTTATAATCCTTGCCCTGAGGGTTGTGGGGGAGTGTCCTCCTCAAAAACATATTTTCTATCTGGAAATCAACTACGCTGAACAAAATGGTTATCTCAAAACTTTCATTGGATGTGTTTGGGGGAATGATGTGCGTGGGGGGGGGGGCTAGTAGCCTTCCAATCACTTTCGACTATTAAAAGGGCATTAGCCCTTTGAATTTCCAATCGAATGAGGCTTTTTTGAAGTTTCTACGACAACGCCTTCTATAAAGACCTTTGCCCCCAGGGCATAACTTAAAACCCTTGCCCTGAGCTTTGTGTGGGAGTGTCTACCTCAAAAACATATTTTCAATTAGGAAATCAACTACACTGAACAAAATGGCTATCTCAAAATTTTCATTGGATGTGTTTGGGGTAATGATGGGCGTGGGGACGCCTAGTTGCCCTCCAATCGCTTTCGACTATTGAAAAGGCCACTAGCCCTTTGAATTTCCAATCGAATGAGCCTTTTTTGAAGTTTCTACGACAACGCCTTCTATAAAAACTTTATATGCCCCCAGGGCATAACTTAAAACCCTTGCCCTGAGGTTTTTGGGGGAGTGTCCTCCTCAAAAATATATTTTTTTTATCTGGAAATCAACTACGCTGAACAAAATGGCTATTTCAAAATTTTGATTGGATGTGTTTGGGAGAATTATGGGCGTGGGGGGCCTAGTTGCCCTCCAATCACTTTCGACTATTAAAAAGGGCACTAGCCTTTGAATTTCCAATCGAATGAGCCTTTTTTGAAGTTTTTACGATAACGCCTTCTATAAAAACCTTATGCCCAGGGCATAACTTAAAACCCTTGCACTGAGGGTTGTGGGGGAGTGTCCTCCTCAAAAACATGCTTTCTCTCTCGAAATAAACTCTTCTGACTACACGGACTATATCACACTTTTTTTTGGATGTAGTGGGGGTAATGATGGGCGGGGGGGGGGGGCTAGTTGCCCTCCAATCACTTTCGACTATTAAAAAGGGCATTAGAACTCTCGATTTCCAATCAAGAGAGCCCCCTTTGAAGTTTCTACGACGACCCCTTCCAGTTCCATATGAAGTGCCTCTGGGAAAAAAAAAAATAATATATAATAATAAAACATTGGAGCCGTATGGCCTTTACTATAGGGAACGCTATAGCGTTGCCTCTGATATTTCATTAGAATTAACCTGACTTCACTTCGTGGGTGGGTTTGATATAATTGACAAGTGCTATATAGGGGTTTTTCTGCCGTCCAAACAAAAAACTGTTAGCTAACATTGTTAGAGAATATCTTTAAAAAATTGAATGCTTGTTGGAGAAAGTTTTTGGAGAATTTATTTATGTTGTCTAATAATTCTGTTTCCGCCGTCCAAACAAAAACCTGTTAGATAACATTGTTCGCAAACAGTTGCACAGTGGAAAACCCTCTCATCCCAACTTCCCAAGTTCAGAGGCAGTAAAACGCCACCGCGCGGTGGCGTTTTACTTCCTAAAAAGCCATGCAGTCCTTATAAAATAAACATTTGAGACAAACACTTATTTTAAAGCTTATTTTCACTAAGTTGAAAATAAAGTTGAAAAACGCACCAGCTATTTTGGAGGAAGGCTGGTGTTTTTGTGGGCTTATTTTCCAATTCCAATAATTCTGTATTAAACCATAGGAATCCATAGTAGGCCTACTTGTGTCTTATAGCCACCACACTCAAGTTCTGTCGAGAAGTAAAGTTTGGTTAATGCTTATGAAATAAAACAAAATCTAATGAAAATATAATACTTTATCAACAAAATTATGAAAACTACAACTTATTGACAACCACGTATTGACACGCATACCGACTTGTTTTATACATGGCCTAGTTGTACGCTTCCAATAAGGGGTTTCATCGGAAGTGTATAAAGTCATGCTGTATCCATTGGCGCACTGTTTTGTTTTGGGAAACACCCTCTTATCCTGGAAAATTCTAATTGCCCCTTCTTCAGTCCTTGGCAAATCCCAAATTTTTATTCAACATCCATGGTCAGACACTATTTCCTATCAACACAGATCGCAAACTGAATGCATTTTGCCCCATCGTCTGAAAAACTGGTTCTTAACCAAACTTCACTTCTGGACAGAACTTGAGCGTGGTGGCTATAAGATACAAGTAACGAATCCATTCTTTCATACGCCCCATAAATGTTCAAGAAGCAATTTCATTAGTCTACCATCTGTTTGGAAACTTTGTGAACTCAAAGTTCCTTCTCCTCTGAAATTTATTCTTGTACAAGTCACCAGGGGCTGGTGTAAAATTAATATATGTGGGAGGGGGCATCAACAAATTAGACTTCCCTGTGGGAGTTTTCCACTCCTCCGCCATAGAATTAATGAGACTTTTGACCTTCTGAGAGGGCATGTGTTCCTATGACAAGAAATGCATTCATGTAGGATATCTTAGGTAAGCCGGTAAATTTTCGGCAGTTCATATTATTGACTAACGAATAAAGTGAACATACTGCTCGATGCCTTTATCTATGCTCTTTACGAATATAATAATCATTTTTGTCGGAAATGAATTTTATCCCCAACCCTATATATAGCAATTCAGGGTAGCCTATATATTTGCACATTAAGGGGATGGGGGTAAAGTTTAAACTTACCTCTCATTTGTATCATAAATAAACCTTACCCCCACCCCCTAATGTGCAAATATATATCCTGAATTTTCATATATAGGGGTGGGGGTAAATTTCATTTCCGACAAAAATGATTGTTATAGGCCTAGGCTATTTCGAAAGAGCATAAAAAAAAACATTGAGTGGTATGTTTATTTTATTCGTAGGTCTGTAATATGAACTGCCGAAAATTTACCTACAAACCACGTAAAATAAGCCGGAGCAAGTATTCTGGTATTTTCCATATCCATAAAAGTAAGTACTGTAAGATAGCGTTTTTACGTTAGCCAGTCGTTGCATCATCTAATCATTTTTTGTTATAATCACATTCAATAAGGTAGCATGGCCGAGTGGTCTAAGGCGCTGGTTTTAGGAACCAGTCTCTCCGGAGGCGATGGTTCAAATCTCTCCCCTGCCATTTTTTTTCCCTTAAAATATTGGTTTATGGATAAAATAAAACAAGTACATCATGTCCCAAGGATATTCAAATGAAAAACATTCGGTACTTCATTAGTAGCCGGAGAACAGCTGAGAAGAATCACATACAGAATGTCAAAGAAACCATTGAAAAACAGGTTCCACTGCATAGTGAGTTGCTCCCTCCGTGACAAAGGTTTAAAAGATTTAAAACCCTAATGCGCAAACATACAGCCTTAATTTGTTTCTAAACTATTATATTTTTATCATACTTTGTATTATTTCATTAGCATTAACCAAACTTCACTTCTCGTGTATGTACCGGCTACTAATAAAATACCAAACATTTTGACCTCTAGACCCATCTCAGGGCTATTCATCCTTGAAAATCGTAATTTTCTAAGATTTTTCTTTTGTTTGTTTTAGAATTATGAAGTTCTTAGTGAAGCACGAAATTTTCGTCAGTAATGTCTCGTTGAAACGAGAAAATAAATAAGCAAAAGTAGATATACATAAATGGCTGTGTAATTATGCACTTAACCCATCAGAATTCATTTTCACTGACTTTGGTACTGTAAATAAAGTATCTTGGGGGGAACGAACAATACAGAGCTAAGAGAAGCAAATATTTTCTCAAAATAAGGACATGCAGTAAGTACGACCCTTAGACTGGAATTAAATAAAAAAACAAGTTTTTTCTACTAAAAGTAAGGAACAGCATTAAAAATTAAAAGGAACAGAAATCATTCCGTATATACAGGGGATTTGTCCCTTCCTTAATCCCTCGATCGTTACTCTAAAAAAATTTAAGTGCTTTAAAAAACCTTCTTATTTCGAATCAATGGCCCTTGTTTTTAAGCAGTTGTTCTTGCAAAATTAGGAAAAAAAAAATCAAACTTTGGCGTAAAGAGCCAGAGATTGAAGGGGAACAGCCCCCCGCATATACGGAATAATGTCTGTTCTTGTAAGGTTTAATATCACTCCTTACTTTTAGTTGAAAAGCTTATTTTTTATTTAATTTCTAATCACTTTTTAAATCAGGCTGGGAAATTCCCCCCTGTGGAAAATTACCTCCAGAAAATCCTCCTGAAAAATGCCTGCATAATCCCCAATAACAAATACTATATGTAAACAATTGGCAACTTCCATATCATACAGCTCTTTTCTCAGGGCCTGTGGGGCGCCCATGTCATCCCCATAGCCATTGTTATTGGACCTTTCGACTATGCTGAACCAAATGAATATTTCAAATTTTTATTGGATTTTTGAGTAAAGGGGGACTCGGGGGGGGGGGAGGTAGTTGCTCTCCAATCTTTTTGTTCACTTAAAAAGGCACAAGAACTTTCAATTTCCTTTGAACGAGCCCTCTCCCAATCTTCCTGGACCAATGGATTTACATAATCACCCCCGGGTTAAAAAAAAAAAATAATAAGTACACAACCGTGACCTTTCTTCTGTCAAAAAAAAAAAAAAAAAACAATTCTTTTAGATAGGAGCTCAAAACTTCTACAAGAGGCTTCCCTGATATGCCACATCGGATGGCGCGATTTTCTTTGCAATCGCAAAGAAAATCCGTTCCACCCTTAAAACTTTACTTAGAGGGGCTAGGCCCCCACAAAAATAATTTGAAAATCGCTTCTTTTCTTCCCCGCTCTGAGGATCGTACATTTTGATGGATAACAATGAATTGTATTAATTTTATATATTTGGAATAAGCACAATTAGCTAATTCTTTTGATGTATCGGTTGTTGTCAAAATTCCTGTTTTTAGAATTCCGGTTACTATTAGGCCGACTCGCTCCTCACTTACAACCTCCTTGCTCATTCTAACATATTTTCTCAAATTATTCATAACATCAAGATCTTATGATCATCATTTGATAAATTGCCCCTTCCCCCTCCCTTGAGTATGTGCATGATTGTATTCACAATAATAGGTACAAACTACCAGGGGGAGGCCCGTTCCACCCTTAAAACTTTACCTAGAGGGGCTAGGCCCCCACAAAAATAATTTGAAAAGTTATCATAGAAAGAACGATGCATGTTTTAGAGAAACTGGTGTAACAAACGCTGCCTAAGTAAAGAGCCATTTAGCTAAAGGCTACAATGTATTATTTCTTCGAAATAGAACGACAAATGCGAGTTCCTATCTTCAATGAACGATTTCTATACTGCGTTTTATACAAACCGGTATAAATTCCATGAGAAAACCCTTACTTTTTAAAATATAGTATTTTTATTGCCTGTCTTTTACAGCGGACTAAATCTTACAAGCTATTTACGGAAATTACATGTCAAAAGAGCATCTCTTAATTGCTCATTAATTATAAGCAACTGCCTTAAACGCCACGAAGAATTTGATACCCTTATAAAACACAAAGTAATGGTAGTTTTAACCCTAATAGGATTTCTTATAAATTGGTAGGTGGGAGAAATGGTTAACCTCCCAATTCCTAATTTTTGTGTAGGTGCATGTTTTTTTCGTTTCGAAATTAATCACTGCATCAGTCGTTTTTAATTATCTCATTATGGATATATTTTTTTTTTCTAAATAGATTACACTGACACATCTGGCATAGATAGAACTGTTAAATGTTAGTTTTAAACAGAGGGGTCAATTCGCAAAAATAGGGGGGGGGGATTTATTTTTCTAATTCTAGTGGGGGGAATTTTTTGTTTTTTTCTGTTATTTTCAATGAAAATACCCAATAAACTTTAATCTAGGGGGAGAGGCAAAAAAAATAAGAAGGGACATAATTCTTGCCTAATCTAATTTTAAATAGTATTTCATTTGTTCTGACTTGCTTCAGTGTTTCCTCTGTCTTATTATAATTAATTCCAAAAGGTTTTTTTTTCTGTGTTGAGCACTGAGGACGGGTTACTGGTTGTCCTTGCCAAAATATCTGCTTTGTCTTTTCGCTTTCGAATTAGGTGACCAATTGCCCATCTACCCTGCTCCTTCCCCTATTGACACCCCTAGTTTGAAGCTTGCCATTTGATATACCATTTGATTAGTTAAAGCTGGCGGAGTGAAATCTGGCGGGTGGTTAGTGGTGGGTAAATACAACCAGCTAGGAAAAATAAAACTGCAAGCCTGAGATTCTAGAGTCTGTTCCAATAAGGGGGCCACCAATCACTATTGTCAAAATATTTCAGTTCGTTAGGTTGAACTGAAGCATTTGATGAACTCTATCATGAACTGAAAATATGATGTGTACACAATTCTCTGTTTAGAGAGGTTTCTACCTACAGAAAAAATACTTTATCCTAAATTATTTTTATTTAGGACTCAAACTCTTTGAAAGACCCAAACTACTCAAATAGATTTAAAGGCTTTCTATTTAACGATTTTTGAAAATAGTATAGTAACCTTTTTTTAAATTAGGTACATATTCAAAGGGTTTCAGTATTTATTTTTTTCAATGTTGATAGTGTACAAATTTTTCAGTTTATTTTCGTAAGTAATTTCTCTATCTTGGATATCTTATCACTTTAGATGTTTTTCCACCTAGTGGGATTGACCTCTAATATTTAATTATAAATATGTTTTTTCAGTGTGTATTTTTTCACTATTCCCGTCGCTACTCTCACCAATGAAGTTGCGTATTTATACAGATGTCGCTGATAAATTTAATACAGATGGGACTCTGGAGTCGTGTTGAAGGTTACAGGAGATGCTTAAACTTTTAAACCATTTGATTAGTTGAAGTTAGCGGATGAAAACAAATTAAACATATCAATATACCAATAAATCCCTACATAAAACACAGAATATTTAATAAATGTAAAAAAAAATAATGGAAATGAAAAAAAATGCTCAAAATAATAATAGCCCCCATCAGAGACTTGTAAAATTGATGATTTCAAAACTAAACCAAACATAAGCTAGTTTGAAAAAAAAACAAACTATGTGATATATGTACGAAGTATTAAAGAGCTATAAGGAGATTACAGAAGGAGCATGGGCCCAAAGCCTGGATGCCCGCTTAATTTTTTTTTCTCCTTAATTTTTCTTTTTTTAGGAAGGGCCATGCTTAGTCTGAAAATTCTTTACAACACTAGATCAATGCCCAAATTTATTTGACAGAAAAAAATATAATATTAATGAATGCTACAAAAGTGTCAATTTTTGGTGGCTTTTAGTCTCAAATCATGGACCATGGACCTGTATATAAGGTTTGTTCAAGTTGAAAAACTGCTTCTATTAGAATCTATTGCAACGGGTGATTTTGCTAATAGACTCCACAACTCCAATCAAGGGAGCTTTAAGCAGGGCCGTACCCAGGATTTTTTTTTCGGAGGGGGTTTTAATCAAAAAAATTCGGGGGGGGGGGTTACTAAAAAAAACTCAAAAACACATACAAAATTTGTTTATATCCAATTTTGTTACGTTTTTACGAGTCATACAACCATTTGTTCAGGGGGGGGGGGTCAAACCCCCCCTCCCCTCTGGGTAGGCCTACAGCCTGGCTGTAAGTAATTATATATGCCAAAAAAGTCCAAAAAAATGGTAAACATTCAATTCTAGAAATGATTTTCATTGAACGTCTGATGTTCCAAACTTTTTGGTGCTATAATCAGTTGACTATGGATTTTCTAGATAATAACTGAAGCATAGCAAATATGCTGCTACGTAAGTTTTAATGAATGCTGCTACTATAAAACACATTTTAATTACTATCTGTATCCTGCATGTGCATAGAAGTTTATTTGAAAGGGATAATGTTTGAAAAGGAGTGGGACTGGGGGAGGTGGGAAACAATAAAAACAGGCTATTTATATCGACCGTAATGGAAAGATCTAGAATGAGACATACTAAAAAGTAATCTTATTTGACTATTAAATTTTGATCTTTTGTAAATTAGTTACTGTTTAATGACTAAGAAATAACGTCGCTTGATTCCAATATGCACTTGCGTTGTATTCGTTTCCTGTTCATTTTCTCTTTTAGGTAGAGGGACTTCAGAAATGACAAAATAACCGAATTATACTGAAAACATAAGAAATTCGAAAAACTCCATGATTCGCGGGAGGGGGGGGGGGGGTATAAATACAATTTTTTAAGTTGACTGGTTTACCCCCCTCCCCCCTTTCAGCTTATATCTTATGCACCTATGTTCGGTATATTTTTCAAGATGTCGTTTCAACTTCTATTTGAGTAGGGATATTCCAGTCATCAACTGTTTACTTTAAAACCTTTAGCATCTTTTTGTACTCTACACATGTACTTTTGTTGATTTTTCCCACCCAAATTGAAGAATTTTAGCGGTGCAATGAACAGAAAGCAGTAAAGTACAAAAGATACACACTTGACAGAAGTAGCAAGCTTAGAGATCATCACGGCAATTATTGATCTATTATATCTTCTCAAGGGTTCTTACCTGGTTATACCTTCGTGTGCGTCCCTTCCGACAATAGGCGGTATTTGTCTCGGATCTGGTTAAATATTTGATGAAAACGGAGGGGGGTTACCCTATGTTTTGAGATACACGCTGTCAGTTTATGTCGTCTATTTGTATGTCAAACATACCTTTGATTGTTGGAAAATACTTAAATCTTCCTGGGCTGTTTATCGATATTTTTTTTGTCCTTGTGAACCTTATCTAGAATAAATTAACAAAGATGGTAGTTTGAAGCACATATTTATTATTTTAATATATTCTGACCCATTTTTGGTCAATTCTTAGATTACCTAGGACAGTGATATGTGATTGTTTGAATTGATAAAGTGGAAACTTGCGCAGCTACATATATTTTAAAAAAATATAAAAAATCAGGAATTCAAACTCTTAATGAGAAAGACCTCCAGTTGCATTTATACAGTTTTTGGTAAAGTGGGTGCCAAAAGAATAGAAGAAAAACTAGCCAAAAAGTCAGCTAAAAAAATTGGAACCAAAAAGCTGAAAACAGTGTAGCTGTTTTTGGAAGAATCCAAAGGTTTTTAATGGTTGCATTTTTTTTATGGGTAAAATGCGCTGTCAAGTTTAACTTACAACAGTCTTGCTTATTTCTTTTCACGGTTTAACATGGGAACACTGAAGAGAATAAGGTGCTGCCATAAAAAGTGTCAGAGAAATCTTAGAAAACAGTGGTTTTCTGGTATGAAAAGATCTAAGGTGGGCCTCGGAGGGGAAATTTTTTATTTTGTTTTCCTCGATAATTTAAACTTGTCTTTGCTGTCTACCGACAGTATTTTGTCCATAGGAAGTTCATCAAAAATAAGACATGAACATATATAGTAGTTTGAAGCACAAATTTGTTATTTTGAATAGATTTTCATTCATTATAAGGGCAATACCGAGGGGAATCCACTTTACAACGACTGGTGTATATCTCAGAACCCCACATGCGTTGCGTCGTTCCGTCATGCTTGGCATAGTTTCTGCCATGCTTGGCGCAATTTACGCCGTACTTGTCACGCACTGCTTGGTGTTTAAGATAAATATAGACAAGAAGCTGACATGTCTTTCAGGAGCGTTGGTCGCAGGTAACCGATTAAGCTTTGTGAGCTTAATCTCTGTTTCATAAAATAATAATAATAAAAAAAAGAATAATTTTACGGAGCTTAGATTACGGAAGCTTTGATGGACAATATATATATATATATATATATATATATATATATATATATATATATATATATATATATATATATATATATATATATATATATATATATATATATATATATATATATATATATATATATATATATATATATATATATATATATATATATATATATATATATATATATATATATATATATATATATTCTATATATTCTTCTATATATTCCATATATTCTTTCTCTCTCTCTCTCTCTCTCTCTCTCTCTCTCTTTTTTTTTCTTGCCAAGTAATTACTTCTTGTAATATATATATATATATATATATATATATATATATATATATATATATATATATATATATATATATATATATATATATATATATATATATATATATATATATATATATATATATATATATATATATATATATATATATATACATATATATATATATATATAAATAATTAAGAAATTAAGAAACGAGGCTGATTTTCATTCATTTGAAAAAAAAACGAAAGAGAAAAGACAAATCTTATATTTTAGCAAGGACCTCTGCCAAACCCTCGTTAGTGCTCAACAGTCAACACTGATCACTATATCAAACCTGATTATAGCCAGTGTGGTCTTTGAGCGTATTTATTATGGAGTATATCATTTCTGTTATTTATTATTTTGACCTAGATTGTGATTTAATACTACGATTTATGCTCAGTTGTCAATATTTTGTTTTATTATTTTGAATTGATAGCAGCTATTATCGGAAAAGAAGCGCAAACACTAGCCGCTTCGTACTCACAAAAGTTGTAATGGTGAAAATATTTAAAGACGTGTAATGGTGTAAATTATAAAAATGTGCATGGGATAAAAAAGCAAAAGTGCATTTTATTTTGTTTTTTAACCACCCTTGCAAAACCGGTGCTTATGCATGCGTTGTTTCCCTGCTTTATTGTAAAAGATAAACATTGTAGTAGATCTACATGTGAATTGTAGAAGATGAAACTATGAAAAAAAAAAAAAAAAAATCCACACCAAGATGAGGACCGTTGTCGCCAAATTTTGTTGCCTAGAAAAAGAAAATCACTTATAAAAAAAAGTTCAACCTTGTTGCAAGTGATAAAACGATAAAGTCAAAATCACGGATGTCGTTTCTGGAGGGGACTGAGAACTGAATTAGTTCTAAGACTGCACTGGTTAGACACATAGTTCAAAACCATGAAACGGGGATAAATCAAATGTCTTGGACGAGTCCAGCTTGCTTTTTGTTTTCTGACTATGGTTCACCGGTACAGCCGGAAAGGGGTGGAGGTTCAGTGGGGGAGACGGCTACCTCGTACAAAATAATTTTTTCCCTTTTTAAGCCTATAATGAAACCATAAAGGCCACCTCCCCTCTAGAATGAGTTACGCTTCTTCGCCACTTAGTCTTAGTTCGAAGGGGGCTAGGCAGGGAAAGATACAAAAAACAAGAAAACTGATATGAAAAGTATGAGAATGCATCTTGAGTTTTGGAAGTGGGTGGGGGGATTATGATCAGAAGGACTCTGACCCAGCTACTTGTCTGATTAAGCTAAACTCCCAATGCGCTTCAAACACACCTCGACATTTTCATTGACTTGAATGACTTGCATTGTGTTTCTGGCTCACACTTGGAAGGCTTTGCGTCGTTTAATGGCTGCTATATCTAACTGGCACCTCGTTGGGACACACTGCGCCGGGGATGTAGAAATTAAGTAAGCAAGTTTTTTAACACAATTATATGAAACTTGTGGCATAAATAGTCCGTACGATTCAGAGATTTAATTTTGTCAGCCACTCTTTTTCCCTTTTACACATTGAGAAAACTCCATGCAGATTGGTTTATATTTAAGCTGATACTGTAAAATTGATGCCATAATCCGTGGTAGCAGTCAATTTCTTTCATCATTCTGCAGAACCGACATCAGCGATAATGCTCTTTTACTGGTGGCACTTCAATACTTGAGGCAAGTTCCTACCAGTGTTTTTGAAAATCCTATATCATAAGGATATCAGAACAAGAAGGTCCATAACGGCGACAATAAAAAGATATCGGGACGGATGACGACCCTTCTCATACCCCTTTTACTGCTACTGAAATTCCAAGATAACCCGACAATAAGTCTGAGCTTGGTTTCAGTATTGTTACATGTCAAGTGCTCGTATATCATTTGTACCAAAGAAAAACGGTAAGGTTTCACTTTTTTGTAATTTAAACCCCCCTAAGAAAGGCTGTAATAATTCAAGGGTGTTTCTGATGAACCCTTGACAATATCTGCTCAACAACCTTAAATGATTGCAGCAACCACAAATTTACTCCACCCTCAGACATTTATTATACCGTCAATACCCTTCACAGCAAGGGGGTGAGAAAACTGGTGAGTCCCTCAAAGGGGGCTTCGAAGAGCCTTTGGTATTTACAAGTCATAAATTATCTCCCTTTCTTTCAGGTAATTAGCATGACAAGTTGTGATTTATTTTCCAGAGCAATGTTGAATAGTTACTTCCGTACACCAACCTATCTATATTTAATCGCCCTTGTGATAATTCTAGATGAAAATCTAGTCTCTTATTATCTGCTGGTGAGGGAATTTCGGCATAGAGGCCCTGCACCTGCATGGAATCCATGACAGGTGTGGATACCAATAAACAATTATGATATCTTACACGCGTCGTGGATATCTTTTCAGGGGGGGGGGGAGTAAGTCAACAATTTTTTTGCAAAGGTTAGAGATTGAAACAAGTTTTTTTGGGGAAAGTGTTATATTTTCCCAAATATTACAAAAATTTGTGCTATCTCTGCATTTTTTGCCTTCGGAAAGCTGATGGGAAAAGGCAGGGGGGCAGGAAGGTCAAATTCTCCGTCTGTCCATCTTTCTTTAAATTTTCAATGCTAAGTTTTGAAGGTTTTTTTGCTCCTTAAAGTCTACTTTCAAGCCTCCCTGCTGTCGTAAGCAATATTGCTGGCTTTGCATCCCCCAGGGAGGGATCCAAGAGGGGCAAGTGGATGGTCTGGCCTAGGCACTGGTTTGTAGGGGTGCCTGCTCGTAAGCAACTTTTTGAACTGATTAAATAAAATTTGAACCTTAATTTTTGGCACTTAAACGCGCCAAAGTTTACCATGAAGATGTATTTCACTATGGCTGTATCGGTTCCTTCTAATGAAAGAAGCTTCAGCAAATTAATGCTAATTAAAAACTATCTTAGAAAGGGGAGGACGGAGCAAAGCACATAAATTTTTTCTTCGAGAAAAGCACATAAAGGTAAGTTTCAATCCACAGGATAAGATTGATTGTGTATAATCTAACTTGTTTGTGTACTGTGTCACCAATAAAATGTTGTTACCTGGAATCTTACAATTTTTCTTGAACCTTATGGTAATCACGGTCTACATAAAAAAAACACATTAATTATAATAAACAATTAAACAAATATATTCTTTTGAGAAGTAAAATAACCACAATCTGATATCTATAATGTTTTTGTTGACCGGCGGGATGCCATTCTTGACCTGGACACTGACAGGTCTAGATCCATTTCTGTCACCCCTCCCCCCCCCCCCATGGAAAGATATCTGTGATGATTCATACATGATATATTAGGCTGCAGTTACTATCGAGCTTCAAGCACTAGCATGTCGTATGTCAACAAAAAAGCAATGAAATAAATAAGCTAAAAACCCTAAATTAAGAGGCCCGAGGGACATTTTTTCTGATATAGGGATTATCGTGTTAGAGGTTCAGAATTTATGTTTAAATAGCAAGGGAGCACCTCTCTTTTTTGTACGGGCGTCGTGACCTTTTCTTAAAAAAAAAAAAAAAAAGATTTTTGCAAGTTGACGGGGGTGTTTGCTTTTTATGGTAGTTTTAAAGCTAGTTGGATAAACAAGTGAGATACTTTTGATAGACCTCAATAAAAAAGAAAAATTATCTTCTTAAATACAGAACTGCACAACTAGGCTCAATTATCTACGCTATGTAAACCGTGGAAACTTACGCTACGTATTTTTAATGCCGACGAGTAGCTTATCAGATCGTCATGTAGGAACGACACATATGCCGTAGGAGGCATATCAGGCACATCTTCAATTAGAATAGGCACACATTCAGGGGGAGAGCGCCCGAGTCTGGGTTTCTTCGGAAAACTGTTATATTACAATGTTGGTATAACTATCAAGTTACATCGGTCACCTCTGTTGTTTGTTGAATCGACCACCTCTATTTCCGAAGCAAGCCTCTCGAACACTAATATAGGTTATACGTTTGATATAAACGAGATTGGAAACCAAAGTAACTAAGATTGGAATTCTTGGATCATTTTGCTATTCTTGGCCCTTTAAGATGTTACGGCTAAACACCGATTAGTAAGTAATCCTGACATTCTTTGGTGAATGGCAATATTCACATAGTTGCTTGGAGCATACAAGTTCAAAAAATTTTCTGAATATTCTTAATTCTCACTCAAATCGTCAACTTTCAACATTCACAATCCACTGATGGTAAATATTGAATAAATATATTGGGACAGGATCAGGCTCGTTCCTCGTCCATTTTCTAAGTACCTAAACTCACAATATCGCTATTACTGAGAGGTGGCGGATAATTTTAAAGACAGGGAGGGGGGACAGTTGCTTCAAATAGTAAAATTTAATCACTAAATATGCTATCTCCGTGAACTTTCGGGTAAATATTGAATAAAGATATTGAGACAGGATCAGGCCCGTTCCTCGTCCATTTTGTAAGTACCTAAACTCACAATATCCTCTAAATTATTCGAACCGATATTATATTTACGGTAACAAAATTTATTTACAAGTAAGCTTTCTTTCTAACAGGTTTGTACCTTTTTTTCAAAATACATTATTACTTTGTTACCACTGTTGCATTACATAGAATAAGTGCTGGTAATAATTCAAATTCCGATCGTATAAAGCTCGATTTAGACTCGTCGTTTGGAGAACAAAGCGCCAATCAAATCAGCGAATAAACCAAAAACAATAATTGTCTGGTGGTTTATTGAAAAAACAGGATTAATTGGATGGTAAGCCTTCCCATGTATTTATAAAACGTCAAAAAAAGGAACAGGGCTTAAAAATATGCCAAAATGTTTCACTTTCATTGAAGTATTCGGTCCGCTTTAATTCACATGTTGTCATTCTTCCATATGTTGTATTTTTTATTTGTGTGTTTTTTTCCTTTATTTACTCCTTTTTGTATTTTGATCTTCGCAAAAAGGGTAAAAATAAATTATTGTTATTATAACTGTAGCCAAATTATTATTTCAGTTTTTCAAGGTTTAAGTGACGTTCACATTACGCACGTAATTCTCTATGCTAAGTGCTTAAGTTCGGTCATGTTAAGTATAACTTTTCACCCTTAAACAAGTCTTTTCTTACTAGGTTATTGTAAAAATTCATGAAACTGATAAGATCATCGTTTAAAATCATCAGAAGGGTTGGAGGGAAGGGGCTGTAATTTATACTCATCTAAGTTGTCCTTGAAGTTCAGCATCAAAATGTTCTTGAAGTTCTGCAATATGCTAGTTGCTCCAAGTTTTCTTGCGGAGAGTGTAAATTTATAACGTTTTGGAAATAGTAATAATTATATAACTATAACTGTATAAGCGCCGCAATACTAGTGAAAATACACAGAAAGCTCCATTTTGCTAGTGAAAATGTGCCGAATAAACGATCCCCCTCCCCCCAAAAAATGCACTGATTTCAAAAATTCTATGCGCAACAGCCTGAAGAAAGCGCCAAAAGGGCGCCAAAAGGGCGCAAATAGGCCAAAAGGGCGCAAATAGGCCAAATCTGGAAATTATGTAATACAATTCATAGTTATTTCATATTTTATGGTTGGACCTGTTTTAATTGATAGATTTTAATCGATGGTGTCCCCCTAAAAGAGGCTCTCTAGTCTTAAATGGCTTAAGCCTTAATTATGACGAGAGTTTACTAATACCAAGATTTAGCAAATGCTTCAATTATATTTTAGCAAACACTAATGATCACATTATACCACTTGGGAATGAGATTTTTTTTTCTAATACCAAGGATAACAAATATGAAACCTGATTTCTTATGAAATGCTATCGATATAAAACCTGGAAACTTACACAACCATATACATCTTAAGAAATTAGGGAAAATTGGGAATCTCTTCCACCAGCCAAGGTTGAATAAATTTTACAAATTGTCCTTGGATTATAGCTAAATCCAATTCTGCATACTAGATAAACCTTCATTATGAATTGGATTAGAATTGGCAAATTTTCAAAATTTGCCAATTTTAGCTGCTTTAAGACTTTAGTTAAATTTTGTTTGTCCCTGGTTCTCTTTAGCCCAATTATTCATAAGCAAACGCTAATTGAATACATTATAATTTGTGGCGCGGGCACTGCCAGGAAGGTGAGATATTTCACCTGAGAAATGGAAAAAATTAGAAGTGTAGCAAAATATGAAATTTTGAAATACTCAAGCTTAATTCTTGGTAAAAAAAAAAGTCCTTACAGCATTTGCCCCTCTCACGGGAAAACTTCCTGGTGGCAATCTTGCTTAGGAATTTTTTGCTTAATTCAGTAAATTTCAAAAAGAAATTCTCGATCTCATTGAATGCAGTGTTGTTAGCAGAATATATGTAGCCAAAACCAGAGAAAATAAAATTTCTTAAATTTTACTGGCTGGTTTTTAAGTGTTCTTAAAATTTTTCACAGAATGTAAATTAAACAAGTTTCCGAAGTAACCTTTTACCCTATTTCTGTTTTTTTTTTCTTTTGTAACAAAAACTGATAAAATTTAATATTAAGCCCGCCATTCAAATTATTGTAATCTCAGATTCATCCAGTATTAAAAAAAATGCCTATAGGCCGTATTTAATTCCTAAACTATTTTATTTTGTGTTGCTTTATAGAAATAAAATGTTTCTGTCATTTTTGTCTTTTCCAGATTCATTTTATACAAACGAGAATTTGGGAACAAGATTTATTTTAAATAAACTTTTTACAGGACCCTGTCATACTTACTATCATACTTCAAAAACAAGTTGTTGTGTAAGGTCAGGAAACTTGAAAAGTTTTAAGCATTTAAACATTTAAACTGATTCCAGAAAGTTTCATTCACCTGGCTGTATTTTTTCTAATCAATGAAGGTTTTTCCACCAAGAGATTGTTTACTACGTTAGATAATTTGGAAACGTATTTTTGTTTCAAAGATATTGGGTATTTTATTTAAACGCTAGAAGCCCTGTTACCTTCTGGAAGTTAAAAACTTACATTAAAATTCTGTGCAATTATGATTATAGCGCTATCTAAGAACAGCTTTTAAAAATTATAGATGGCATATGCAATACGAAAATCTACCTAATTTTCAATAGGGATTTGCATTTGCTAATAGTTAAATAACAGAAAAGGTGTACTGAAAAAAAATTAATAAAAATAAAATAAAAAAAGAAGCTAGAAGGAACAAAAGACTTTAATTTGGATCAAATAACTAATTTTTAAAATTACATTATAAAAGTTGAGATTGCAAATGTTGTTTTTTAAGTTTAGGTAAAAATCTAAACCAATATCATTAAATTTAAGAAAGTTATTATACATATTTTTGTTATTTAACATACTTGAGCGAACAATCTTAGGAGCTATATGTAATCCATTTTAGTCATTCATAGCACTATGAATCTATCGGAGAATTCTTTTAAATATCAGACAATAGATGTCAGCTACTTGGTAGTTAACAATAGTCTATTCAATTCATTCATGTCAGACATTCAAACCCCCTGGAGAGGGTACAACCACCCTTTCAAAAAGATTTAATCCAGGTCATTGTTAAGTAGAGTCCGTGTTTAATGTTATTAAGGCAATAATGTATGCCTATTCAAAAGACAGGGTGCACGGTTGTCAAGAGGGGTTGAAGGTGACATGCTGCCGCTTCTTTTGATGACAGTTTGTATGGTTTTGCTGTTTCCGATTTGGGATTGGAGTACCCTCTATGGGGTTAAAAACATTGATTTATGATTGAAAAGAACATAGGTTCAGTTTACTTTGTAAAAAAGATCGCTTGACGGAAGTTAGCTACGGTAATCCATGGTTTTCATGTAATTTATGGATTTCGGTGTTCAGTGTTTTCGGTTGATCCCCTCCTCCCGATAAATATATACGTACACCGAACCTTCAATATAATCAGAGCCGTTCCTTGGGCTGGTGGTTCCTGAGAGATAATTAATTACAGCCAACCTCCCCTCACCCCGACTTGAATATAAGAAAAAGCTTAATCAAAGTACAAAACTTGATGAAAGTTGGCAATCCCCCAGATGCGGCACCCGGGAAAGCTGACATGGTTGCCCCCTCCTTTGAACGGTTCTGAATATAGTGTATTGAAAGGATTAAATATTCATTTGAATAGGCAACCTAGCCTCTTAGCAAAACATAACATACTAAAAGGCTATCAAGACAGCACAAACTGGCGGCAGTTTGACATTATCTGTCTAAATGAACTTTGAAGTTCATTCTCTTAAACTCAGCATCTCCGATCGATTGGTCTAATCCGTTGGATTCTAAGAATGCTTAGTAATTTTATTTTCAAAATTTGTTGTTATCAACATGTTTTGAAATAGTTGTAGATTACGGCTTATAATATCAAAATGACTTTTTCTGAGTGATATTGAAAAAAGCCCAACATTGTGCAAAAAACTGACCATAGCTAGCATTAAAAAAAACGGAATTACATTTTCGGTTTTTCCAGTTTCCTGAATATTTTTTTGTGTGTAAAATATCTCTTTTGAATTACCGTGAGCTGTTACCTGAAGATACTGATAAAAAACTGGTGTTGTGTCAACATTTTTTTTTTATTATTGAAGGGAGGGGAGACCTCAGCTGCCCATATTTGGCAAAGAGCACCAGAACATTAGTTTCTATTTGACAAAACCTTTTTCCGATGTTCTATAACCATTAGTTTGATGTAATCACCCCTGAATAAAAAAAACAACAAACAAAGGCAAACAAACATCTATGACCTTCCTGCTAGGATAAAAATCTATGCTACAGGAGTGTTTAATATGACGAATTTGATAAGGTGATCACCCCTACTTTTTGGGGTGTTTTGTCTCCTTTCTGCCAAGTGGATTTAATCCTCATGAACTTTACATATTTAGAATCACCATGGAGCATCAACTCTTTTGCCGTATATATTGCTATAAGAATTGTATTTCGTGAGTATTGGTTACTATTAGCACGAGTAGCTCTTTACTTACAAATCGTTTTCATGAACTTTCACAATGCTTCACAGTGGTCAGCGCAAAATTTGATCGCACAAGAGGAGGTTTGAAACCTCTGTAATAAGGTTCTCTAATTTCTCGAAGTTGATGGTGTAATTTCCATAAAAATTACTCCTGATTTTCTCAAGTGATTTTGTTCCTTTGTGAACACGTTTTCCCCTGTAGATTCAGCATTTCTGATAAGTGGCTTTAATCCTAATGAACTTTACATATTTAAAATCACCATAGAAGCCCAAATATTTTGGCGTACATATTGCTATTGCTATAGCTTTTTTTCTTGAGTTTTGGTTAGCTTTGTGTTAGCAAGAATAGCTCTTTACGGTTTGTTTCCATAAACTTTCATAATGGTTAGTGTAACACTTGATTAAACAAGAAACTAGAATAATCTGCTATTTTTTAAGAGATAATGTTTTGGTTTCCTTTAGTAAAATTTTATTATACGTTTTATTTTTTTGCCATACTTTCACTGTGGTAATTCAGAGGTATTAGTTGCCTGGCACAGAAGAGCGTCAGCACCAAGAAATCAAGCCGTAGACTGCAGCAAAACTATATTGGGTTCTTTAATATCCTGGTCAGGCCTCTTTTGATCCAAAGTCAGGAAAACACCTCGCCAATTTCTGTACCAAAAATGTAAGGGTATCTAAAAAATAGGGACTTCGAATGTCAACTTCGATACTCAGGAAAGTTTCTAACCTTACATAGATAGCATTACAATGTTATGTTTTATAATAGAGCCCAAATGGGATTATTACTTGCCACTGCAATTATGTTAAAAATCATAGCTCAATATTATATATGGAAGAAAAGGGAAGAAAAGGCGACGTTGATGCACAAACTCCACCACCTCCTCTAAGAATAAAGTAAAAGGAATTAAATATTTATTTTCGATAGAAAGCATTGCTGACTGCTCTACTTTATACACAAGTAGATAATGTTAAGCAGTGGCGGATCCAGGGGGAGAGGCGAGGGGGCGCGTGTCCCCTAGCGTAGTCTAAGGTAGTGTAATTTACTTAATTAACTCAATTTTGCCTTAATTAAACTTGCTCATAACGCAAGTTTATTGGATCAACCTATTTTGCACCCCCCTAGTTTTTTTTTCGGATCAACCTATTTTGCGCCCCCCCCCCTAAAAAAATCCTGGATCCGCCCCTGATGTTAAGTTGTTTATTTTATCTATTCTATTCTTAATTTATTAGTTTTTACAGCATATCGAACTTGACAAGCTGTTACCCCCACTTTAGATCCAAAGGAGCATCAGCCCAAGTACTGAAGGCCAGTAGCGGATCAAGGAGGGGGGGGGGCACCCCACTCCCCTGACGTAGGATGAAGTAGTTTAATTTACTTCATTAACGCAAATTTGCGTTAATTAAACTTGCTCCTAGCGCAAGTTGATTGGATCAACCTATTTTGTGCCCCCCTAAAAAAAAATCCTGGATCCACTTCTTGTGAAAGCCTGACTTTATTAAGAAGCTTTTGACCGTACTTAACAAGATATTGTTTGTACAAAAAAAGAAATAAAAAAAGAAAAAATATACAGACACCAAAGATTCAGCAAATATAATGTAGAGAACAAAATCATAAAAAAATATGGATGAAATATACTATTATGAAAAAAATATATTACAGAATTATATTGTCCAATGATGTACAAGAAAATGGATATTTATGAAGAAATAGTAGCAAACACAAATCAATCAATTTGTCTAATCTTTAACAAGTAAAAAAAAAAAAAGAAAGACAATAACAGCTTTTAGCTTCTGGTAAGACAATTGGAATTCTATTTTATTTCAAATATTTGCCAAGGAACAAGAACATAAATGTTAAAATGTAAAAAAAACAACAAATGAATTGTATGAGATAAATAGGATATTGTACTGCTGAAAAATCTTAAAAAATTACGTACAGAGAGGGGGACATACATATCAAGGGGATTGATTTCTGAGCTTGATTTCTCTGCGTTCTTATCTGAATCTGACAAATACGTATTTACGTGAAAATGATAAATGCTATCTTATTCAAGACTTTAAGTTTAATTATTCACAGGTCTATAGCTTCTAATCTAGGCACGTTAGTGTGACTCCGCCCCTCCCCTACCACCTATCGACACCTCAAGATACTTTTTGATTTTCTTAGCTATTTTTATTTTTATAGTATATATTAGTATTCAGAATTAATCAGAATGATCAATGATTCAATATATTCAGAATTATATTTCAGTACTCAAGTATGATTCTGGGACAGAAAGTTCCATTTATGAACGATTTATCAATGGTTTGAAAAAGGAGTACGGTGGTTAAAAAATAAAAAAAAAATCAAAATTCAATAGCCAAATATGTTCCGAAAAAAAAACAGACGAGGCCAAATGGTGACTAAGAATCTGGGTTACAAAGCTCGTCTTGATCACGAGTGACATCTAACGTTTTCTGAATTACCGCTACTGGTCGTTTTTATTCCCCCAAATACAATTCCAATTGTGAGTTTATTAGAATTTTTTCAAGAAAAATTCACAACCCTTAAATTTATACCATCCAGCTCTATCAGAAATAAAAGCCCGTGACGAAACAGTTGTTTTCAGGACATTTTCCCCTGTCCCAATACAAAGTTCAACCGTTTATCTATACATTTTTATTTCATTTATTTACCGGTTCTAAATAATCTCATAAATTAATTTCAATAATATTCTGTATATTATATAAGTAATGTTATAACAATAATAATAATATAAGTAATATTATAAATTGAAATAATCTCGGTGTATAGGTAAGCCCTAAACATAACCTCCCGGCCTCATCGCTAACCATGGAATATATTTATCTGATATACATTTCTCTTTGTCGCTAAGAAACTATTTACTTATTACTTAACAAAGTATTTAAAATTACCAGTTCTATCATTTATCTACGATAGAATCTTACCCATCATTATTTATAGACCGACAATAACTGGATTGGCAGGCCCCCGCTGAGCATTTGTAAAGAAATATTGATGTATTGGTTGCTAAAGTGTGTAACGCCCGCTGAGTTTTGTTAGGTATGTTATATTCTCAGTTTGAAAACACAACATTGTTATCATATTCTTCAAATGAGGCAAGGGATGCCTATTCACAAAAATGGGCGGGGGGGGGGCAAATATATTTTTCTGATCTAGGCGGGCGATTTAATTTTTTTAATGAAAACACCCCCAAAAAGCATTTTTCACAATCTAGGGGGAAATCGCCCTTCTCTTATTGGAACCCCTGTATAAGCTATGTTTAACCGTTTGTTGATTTTAACATGATTTTTGGTTAATAATCAAATAAAGAAAAACAAGTTTTTTCAGCTGAAAGTAAGGAGCAATATCATAACTTAAAGCGAACAGAAATTATTACGTATATGAGGGGGTTCGCACCCCAGTCAATACCTCCCTCTTTACGCTAAAGTTTTTTAGGACTTTCATAAGAGTTATTTATTCTAATTAAACGGCCTTTGGGATTAAGGGGTCATTCTTAGAGAATTAGAACAAAATTCGAACTTTAGTGTAAAGAGCGAGGTTGGGGGTGAACCCCCTAATATACGTAATAAAAATATACGAATATTGAAGTTCGTTACGTAAGTTACGTATATTTGTTACTAATAAAAAGTTTGTAAATAAATTTAAAAATGTTAGTGCCCTTTTTAAGTAATTAAAAAAATTGGAGGGCAAGTAGGTCCCCTCCTCCAGCCCCTTTTCTCAAAATCGTCCGATCAAAATT
Organism: Artemia sp. Qi Xiang Cuo; assembly: GCF_049724085.1. Taxonomy (NCBI): domain Eukaryota; kingdom Metazoa; phylum Arthropoda; class Branchiopoda; order Anostraca; family Artemiidae; genus Artemia; species Artemia sp. Qi Xiang Cuo. The sequence goes on from NC_142800.1 coordinate 21,004,485, forward strand.
TCGAAAAAGCCATTTAGCCAAAAAAAAGTAAAATTAATATACGAATTTCTTTTTAATTATTCATGTACGGTGAGCCTAAATCAAAACCTGCATTAATTAAAAAAACGTTCAGAAATTAAATAAAAAAAACAACTTTTTTTTAACTGAAAGTAAGGAGTGACATTAAACTTAAAACGAACAGAAATTATTCCGTATACGAAAGAGGCTGTCCCCTCCTCAACGCCTCGCTCTTTACGCTAAAGTTTGACTCTTTCTCAAAACTATATTTTTTAAAACAATAAAAAAATTATAATGTGTAGCAGAAATTAAGCGTATAAAGTATATGGGGGGGCTTAATTTCCTACGGGGCTGGGGGGGGGGGGCACTGCCACCTCCAGATCCTAGTTCCATGGGTCTCCTCCAGACCCTGTGTCGGCCATGTCCTGGTTAATATTACTACTGTAATGTTTGATCCCTGGATCCCGTATTACCCAGGTAAGGTCAAACCCAATGCACCACTACAGGACAAATGGTTGAGTAAGCATTTTGAAGGTCCTATTTTTAAATGTTCCTTCTAACTAATTTCGATGAACTACTAGTTCTTTTTTTTGTTAACAGTTCTGCTAAAATTGCTAGTAACTATTGGACTTGTTGAAACCAGCCTCATATAACTCAATTAAACACTTGGCAGTAATACATAACATTATCGTAATTATGCCAAGATCTTACTTCTCTAATCTTACGTCATTCTGCTTAATGTTTAGTTTTCGCCCGAAATTTAGATTTAGAGCTTACTGGTCGAAGGCAAAATTACCTAAATTTAAGTTGTTCTTGCCTAATACAGGATTATCATCTAATAAAACCTCAAAGAAGGGCATTAGTTAAAAGAAGAAGAGGGAATTTGGCATTTTTGTTGAAGAAAGAAGGAGATTTGGTATTTCTGATATTAATTTTAAAAAATTGACCAGTCATAGATGGTGCTACTTTCATTTCAAAATCAGAGTTACCAGATGGGGCACTTTTGTGGCATTCGGGTGCTTTTTTGAGGCGATTACGCATCGAGTTGCTTAAATTGGCGCATTTCACGGATTTTATTTGTGGAAAATCGTTCATTCGGCACATTTTCACTAGAAAAATGGCGCTTTTGGAGCATTTTCTCTTTTATGGTGGCGCATTGTTAAACCAGAATCTGGCAACATTGTCAACAGCCGCTTTCAATATAAGTATAAATCACCTCAAAACAAAGTTGATCAAAGAATCATTCATTCGATTGGCACTGAAAATATATTCTGCCAATTTAATCTAGTGTTGACAGTGCGCAGTACAGCCCTGATCTCTGTACTGTATATACCGTTTCTAACACACACAAAAAACAACAACTTTGTTTTAATGAGCAAAACGCTATAAATCTTATTGAAAAATGTACATTGTTAGTATTATTTAGTGTTGTGTTAGATAATCATGGTTATTTAAGTGTTTGTCCTGGTTAAAACAGGAAAAATCCAAATTTCTAAAAGGAGGAAGGCGAAAGGACAAAGAATAAAAAGGTGGAAATGTCCTCCAAAAGGAGGACGCCGTGCCCAATAAGACATTGAGTAAGGAACTATGGAAATTCTAATCGAAGTCCTTACACCATTGATCATAGTAGACTGAACCTTGATTTCCTAAAATGTCGCCTAAAAAGTAGTATCAGAGTCAATAGGGATGTACGCAAAAGAGGTAGGCCCGAGGGCCTGGGCACCTTGAAATCATTAATTTTTCAAAATTTCTGGGCAGTTCTTATTTAAATTATCACATAATTTTTTTTTATTTCCTATTGACCCCCCCCCCCCAGAAAAAAATTTATGCGGACAGGATTGATAAAAATACTCAGATTTTATTAAAAAGTTATTTTTATAAAAAAAAAACGCAAAGTATTCGCATGTTGATAAACTAAAAACAAGCCTAGCTTGGCGTATGTTTCTTCGCACAAATCTCAAATTAAACTGGTATTTATCCTTTGATTAATACATTGAAAGAATTAACTTAGAGAATTAGCAGCTGGTGTCTTCAAACACTGTCACTAAACTCTAACAAAAGGGCTTAAAAGGCTTCAATCTCCCCGCAATGTGCCAGCTGGAAACTGTCACAACTTTTATGTGCAAAATTAAAGATTCGAAATAATTTTCTTTTGTGGATTGAAGGGATGGCTAATACCCTTTTGAATAGTTAATTACTTTAGGATGTACAGAAAAAGGATGGCTTACAAAAATGGTTAATCATGCAGAATATTCGACAATCCTTTTTAAACTGAGTCTCGACAACTGGGTTTAATTGAGTTCATCTATAATGGTGTGTGTTTGCGCTTAGCTTGGAAGACATAGAAATCTTAAGTGAAGTGATTGAAGTGTTGTAATTTTTTAGGAAACCAGACATAGCTAAATTAATTGATTGGTTTAAAATAAGCAATTAAATTAATTATCTTAAACAAAAAGATTAGCTATGGATTAATTTATCAATTAGTATAAATTAACTTAAAGAGGTAAATCCATTCAACACTTCATTTTCCATTGATTTAGCTGGTTATATTTATCTGTAAGTCAATCTTTTATTAGATTAATTAAAAAAAGTTTTTCCACAAAATAAGTTTTTCAAAGAAAAGTAAAGAACTCTGTTAAATAAAAAATGATCAAAAATAAAATCAAATAATCTATCAAGCGTGAAACTACCACAAAACAGCATCGATAAATAAATGAAACCCAAAATGAACAGGAATTACAATAAATAACCGAGTCAAACTCAAAATGAGCAGAAATTAACATAAGTTGGGCTCAAAACCCCCTATGCCTTCCCAAGGCCAGAACATAATTTGTACTTTACTGAAAAAACATAAATGTTTTTACTTTTATAACTTTAATAAATCAAATAATATTAACATTTTGATTACTAAATATCAGTATATCTGTATATGTATATTAAACTGACAATGTACATTCATTTGTATTTTTTTTAGTAAAGTGCAAATTATGTTGTTTTTGGGAAACTGCTGAGATACCTTATTGGGAACAGTGCATTTTGATTTAATCTTAAGGCAACATTTAGTTTTTAAACATAATGGTCAAATGGGAGGGTGGGCGTGAGAGGGGGATTAGTTGCCCTCGAATCACTTTCGACAATTAAAAAGGGCATCAGCCCTTTCTATTTTCAATCGAATCAGCCATTTTCGAAGTTTCCACGACAACTCCTTCGATACGAAATGCCCTGGTCTAAACAACAACAACAACAAAAAATAATACATTATACCCACATCGATCTTTACTATAAAAATTTCAAGCCTTCAAATCACTTTCGACTATTAAAAAGGGCACTAGGCCTTTCGATTTCCAATCGAATTAGCCCTTTTTGAGTTTCTACGACAACGCTTTTATAAACACACAACCTTATATGCCCCCAGGGCATAAATTGCAACCCTTACCCTAATGGCTGTGAGGGTGGTTGTCATCCTCTAATACCTAATTTCTAGAACCTTCAACTATGTTAAAAAAATAGCTATCTCAAATTTTGATTGGATGTGTTTGAGGAAATGGTGGGCGTGAGAGGGGCAGTAGTCGCTCTCCAATCACTTTCAACTATTACAAATGGCACTTACCCTTTCAATTTCCAATAAAATGAGCCCTTTTGAATTTCCTACGACAACACTTGCAAAAAAACCTTATATGCCCCCAGGGCATAGCTTACAACTCTTGCCCTGAGTGCTGAGGGGGGGGGGGGGTGTCATTCTCAAAGACCTAATTTCCAGAACTTTCTACTACGTTGAACAAAATGGCGATCTGAAAATTTTGAATGGATGTGTTTGGAGGAATGGTTGGTTTGAGAGGGGGTCCAATCACTTTCGACTATTAAAAAGGGTACTAGCCCTCTCAATTTCAAATTGAAAGAGCCCCTTTTGAATTTTTACGACAACTCTATCTATAAAAACCTTATATGCCCCCAGGGTATAACTTAAAACCTTTTCCCTTGGGGCTCTTGGGGGGTTTGTCATCCTTAAATACAGAATTTCCAGAAGTTTCAACTACGTTGAGCAAAATGGCTATCTCTAAACTTTGATTGAACGTTTTTGGGGACATAGTGGGCGTGAGGGGGGTTAATTATTCTCCACTTACTTTTGACTATTATAAAGGCCAATTTCAATTTCCAATCAAATGAATCCTTTTTGAAATTTCTACAACAACTTTCTATATAAACCTTATATGTCCCCAGGGTAAAACTTACAACCCTTGCACTGAGGGCTCTGAGGGGGTTATCATACTAATAGACCTAATTTCCAGGACTTTTAACTACGTTGAACAAAATGGATATCTCAAAATTTTGATTGGATGTGTTTGGGAAAATGGTGGGCGTGAGAGGGGGGTTAGTTGCCCTTAAATCACTTTCAACTATTAAAAAGGGGACTATCCCTTTCAATTTCCAATTTAATGTAATTAAAGTAAGTAAATATGACAGCACTAGACCCTTAAGGTTCAAACCGGCGGTGCTGATCTCCGTTTCTTGGCCCTTCAGCCAGGAAGTGCAATAGGGGGTTGGGGGCCAGCCATCCTGTGCTTTCGCACACCCTTTCTGCTTATCTTCCCCAGATTTCTCCAGCTACCCATTTAGTGCTGGGTCGACTCTGGCTAGGCTTACATTTTCACACCGCTGACCCGCGTCTCAAACCAAATAACTGGCCACGCCAGGGATCGAACCCGTGCCCTATGGACAAAGAATTCTCAACACAGCGCACGTCCACTTAGCCACGACGGTTTAGTGGCTCCAATTGAATGAGCCCTTTTTGAAGTTTCTACAACATCACTTTCTATAAAAACCTTATATGCCACCAGGGCATAACTTACAAACCTTGACCTGAGTGCTGTGGGGGGGGGGGGATATCATCCTGAAAGACCTAATTTCCAGAACTTTCAACTACGTTGAACAAAATGGCTTTAAAATATCTAAAAAATTTTATTGGATGTGTTTGGGGAAAAGGTGGGCGTGAGAGGGGGGTTAGTTGCCCTCAAATGACTTTCGAATATTAAAAAGGGAACTAGCCATTTGAATTTCCAATAGAATGAGCCCTTTTTCAAGTTTCTACGACAAAGATTTCAATAAAAACCTTATATGTCCCCAGGGCATAAATTATAACCCTTGCCCTGAAGACCGTGGAGGGAGTGTCCTGCTCAAAGGTATAATTTTCTGAACTTTAAACTGTGTGGAACAAATTGGTTATCTCAAAATTTTTATTGGATGTGTTTGGGGAAATGGTGGGGGTGGAAGGGGTCTTAGTTGCCTTCCAATCCGTTTCGACTATTAAAAAAGGCACTAGCCATTTCAATTTCCAATCGAATGAGCCCTTTTTAAAGTTTCTACGACTACGCGTTCTATAAAAACCTTATGTGCTCCCAGGGCAGAACTTACAACCCTTGCCCTGAGGGCTGTAGGGGGGGGGGTGTCATCCTGAAAGACCTAGTTTCTAGAACTTAAAACTACGTTGAATAAAATGGTTATATCAAAATTTTGATTGGATGTGCTTGGGGAAAAGGTGGGCGTGAGAGGAGGGTTAGTTGCCCGCCAATCACTTTCGACTATTAAAAAGGGCACTAACCGTTTTGAATTTTCAATCGAATGAGCCTTTTATTGAAGTTTCTACAACAACGGCTTCTATAAAAACCTTATATGCCCCCAGGGCATAACTCACAACCCTTGCCCTGAGGGCTGTGGGGGAGTGTCCTCCTAAAAAAAAAAAAAGTTTATATTTGGAAATCAACAACGCTGAACAAAATAGCTATCTCAAAATTTTGATTGGATGTGTTTCGAGAAATGGTGGGCGTGGAAGGGGTGTTGGTTGCCTTCCAATCATTTTCGACTATTAAAAAGGGCACAAGCCACTCCAATTTCCAATTGAATGAGCCCCTTTCGAAGTCTCTACGACAACCCCTTCGATACAAAGTGCCCTGGTCTAAAGGAAAAAATAATAAACAATACATTGTGCCAATATCGTTCTTATATGCCCGCAGGGCATTTTTTAAAACCCTTGCCCTGAGGGTTGTGGGGGAGTGTCGTCCTCAAAAAAATATTTTCTATTTGAAAATTAACAACGCTGAACAAAATGCCTATCTCAGAATTTTGATTGGATGTGTTTGGGGAAATGGTGGGCGTGGAAGGGGTGTTATCTGCCATGAATGAGCCCTTTTTGAAGCATCTGCGACAAAATTTTCCATAAGAACCTTACATACCTTAAGGGCATAAGCTACGACCCCTTGTCCTGAGGGCTATGGGGGGATTGTCATCCTCAAAGACATAATTTCCAGATCTTTCAACAACGTTGAACAGAATGGCTATATCAAACTGTTGATCAAAAATGTTTGAGGAAATGATGGGCGGGGGGGGGGGGTTGATTCTCCCTCCGATTAATTTCGAATACTGAAAAGGGCAATAGCCTTCTCAATTTCCAGTCGAACGAGCCCTTTTAGAAGTTTTTACGACAACGCTTTCTATAAAAACCTTATATGCCCCCTGGGCATAATTTACAACCTTGACCCGGAGGGCTGTGGGGGGGGGGTTCATACTAAAAGGCATAATATCCTGACCCTTCAACTAAGTTCAACAAAATGGCTATAGCACAATGTTGATCGGAAGTGTTTGGGGAAATGCAAGGCGTGGGGGGGGGGGGAACATTTGCCCTTCGATCACATTTTTTTTATTAATAATGGCACTAGCCCTCTCATTTCCCAATTGAATGAACCCTTTTTGAAGTTTCTACAACAACACTTTCTATAAAAAAAAACATTATATGCCCCCAGTGCATAACTTACAGCCTTTGCCGTGGGGGCTGTGGGGGCTTGTCATCCTCAAAGACATAATATCCGGACCTTTCAACAACGTTGAACAAAATGGCTATCTCAAAATTTAGATTGGGTGTGTTTGGGGAAATGATGGGTGTCAAAGGGGGGTTAGTTGTCCTCCAATAGCTTTCGACTATTAAAAAGAGCACTAGCCCTTTCAATATCCAATCGAATGCACCCCTTTTGAAGTTTTTACGACAACGCTTTCTATAAAAACGTTATATGCCCCAGGGTAAAACTTAAAACCCTTGCCATGAGGGCTTCGGGGGTGGGGGGGAGTGTCATCCTCAAAGACCTAATTTCCAGAACATTCAACTACGTTAAATAAAACGGCTATCTCAAAATTTGATTGGAAGTGTTTGGGGAAATGGTGGGCATGAGGGTGGGGATAGTTTCCCTCCAATCACTTTCGATTATTAAAAAGGGCACTAGCCATTTTAATTTCCAATCACATGAGCCCTTTTTAAAGTTTCTACAACAACGCTTTCTATCCTCAAAGACCTAATTTCCAGAACTTTGAACTACGTTGAACAAAGTGGCTATCTCAAAAGCTTGATTGGATGTGTTTGGGGATATGGTGGGCGTGAGAGGGGGGCTAGTTGCCCTCCAATCACTTTTGACTATAAAAAAGGGCACTAGCCCTTTTATAGTCAAAAGTTCAATTTCAATTTCCTTCAATTTCCAATCGAATGAGCCCTTTTTAAGTTTTTACGACAACGCTTTCTATAAGAAAACCTTAAATGCGACCAGGGCATAACTTGCAACCCTTACCCTGAGGGGTGTTGGGGGTTTGTCATCCGCAAAGACCTAATTTCCAGAACTTTCAAACACAATGGCTATCTCAAAATTTTGATTGGATTTGTTTGAGGAAATGGTGGGCATGAGAAAGAGGTTTGTTGCCCTCCAATCACTTTCGACTATTAACAAGGGCACTAGCCCTTTCAATTTCCAATCGAATAAGCCCTTTTTGAAGTTTCTACGACAACGCTTTTTATAAAAACCGTATAACTTAAAACTCATGCCCTGAAGGGCGTGGGGGAGTTTAATCCTCAGAGACATATTTTCCGGGCCTTTCAACTACATTGAACAAAATGCCCATTTAAAAATTTTGATTGGATATGCTTGGGAAATGGTGGGCGTGAGAGGGGGTTAGTTACCCTCCAATGACTTTCGATTATAAAAAGGGTCACTAGCCCTTCAATTTCCAATCTAGTGAGACCTTTTTGAAGTTTCTACGACAGCGCTTTCTATAGATACCTTATATGCCCCCAGGGCATAACTTACAACCCTTCCAGTACTTAATTTCCAGAACTTAAAACTACGTTGAATAAAATGGCTATCTAAAAATTTTTATTGGATGTGTTTGGGGAAAAAGTGGGCGTGAGAGGGGGGCTAGTTGCCCTCAAATAACTTTTGAATATTAAAAAGGCCACTAGCCCTTTGAATTTCAAATCGAATGAGGCTTTTTTGAAGTTTCTACAACAACGCCTTCTATAAAAATCTTATATGCCCCCAGGGCATAACTTACAACCCTTACCCGGAAGGCAGTGGGGGAGTTTACTCTCCAAAAACATAATTTCCAATTAGAAATCAACTACGCTGAACAAAATGGCTATCTCATAATTTTGATTGGATGTGTTTCGGGAAATAATGGGCGTGGAAGGGGTGTTAGTTGCCTTCCAATCATCTTCGACTATTAAAAAGGGCATAAGCCACTTCAATTTCCAATTGAATGAGCTCTTTTCGAAGTTTTTTACGACAAGTTCTTCGATACGAAGTGCCCTGCTCTAAAGGAAACAAAAATAGTACATTGTGTCAACATCGTTCTCATATGCCCTCAGGGCATAACTTAAAACCCTTGCCCTGAGGGTTGTGGGGGAGTGTTCTCCTCAAAAACATATTTTCTATCTGGAAATCAACTACGCTGAACAATATGGCTATCTCAAAATTTTGATTGGATGTATTTTGGGGACTGTTGAGCGTGGGGGGGGGGGCTAAGTACCCTCTAAATACTTTCAACTATTAAAAATGGCACTCACAATTCCAAGTTTAAATTGAATGAGCCCTTTTTGAATTTTCTAAGATAGCATCTTCGTTACCAAGTGGCTTGGTATGTAAAAAAAAAAATAATATATTGTGCCAACATCGTTCTTGACTTAGGCAGCGCTATTGCACTGCCTAAGATATCCGTCCAACGCTTCGGCATTGCTCAACAAAACTGAATCCTGGGTGTTTATATCTTAGTTTTTGTGAATAGGCTATTGTTTTGTGTATTTTTTTTTTAATTAATTACTTTTTTCATTTTTATATACTTTTACTTTAATTGAAACATTTTTTTCATTGTCTTTAGAAAAATGATTGTCTCTAAGCTTCATTAAAAAAAAAAAAAAAAAAAAAAAAAAAAAAAATCAACTGAAAGTACGGGGCAGCATTAAAACTTAAAACGAACAGAAATTATTATGTATATTAGGGAGGTTACCCCCCTCCTCAACACCTCGCTCTTCACGCTACAGTTTTTCGGTCCTTTAAAAAAAGCTACCGATTGGTCTAATCAAACGACCCTTGTGTTTCAGTAGTTTTTAATAAATTGGGAAAAAATTTAAACTTTAGCGTAAAGAGCAAGGTGCAGAAGAGGGGGTAACTCCTCTCATATACTTAATAATTTTTGTTCGTTTTAAGTTTTAATGTTGCTCCTTTCTTTCAGTTGAAAAAAAAACTTTTTTAAATTTAATTTCTGATCGTTTTTCAAATACTGCCAGTATACTTGGCTTCTATTCCACGGAAAATCCCCCTTCCCACAGAAATTTCCTCTGGGCCATTCAATCCTGGCGAAAATTTGCGCCGGACAATTATCCTTAACATCTCTACGGCTAAAATTGAATCGGTAAAGAAAAAACAAGACATATAAAGAAATTTCGTATAGGAATTCTGGCAATTCACCCAGTGCAAAATTTCCGCTGAAAATCCCCCCCCCCCTGGGAACTTCGCTCTCCATGGAAAGTTCTCCCCGTGCAAAATCCTTCCATCAGAAAATTCGTCCTTCCCTCCCCACTTGAAAAATGTATGCATACTTCCCAATAACAAATAAAACAAAAGGTAAATTTTATAACTTAAAAAACTTTCCCTGGGGGCTGTAGGGGGTCATTTTATCTCTAAAGACATAATTATTGGGCTTTTCAACTATGCTGAAGAAAAAATATATCTCAAATTTTCATTGGAAGATTTTGGGAAAAATGGTGTGGGAGGGGGCCTAGTTGCCCTCCAATTTCTTTGTTCACTTAAAAAAGGTATTAGAACTTTTCATTTCCTCTAGAATCAGCCCTCTTTCGACGTTTTAGGCGATCGTTACGATCACCCATGGAAAAAAAGAGAAACAAATAAACACGATTCCCTGATCTTTCTTCTGGCAAACATTATAAAATTCCACAATTTTGCTGATATGAGCTTGAAACCTCTACTGTAGGGTTCTTTGATACGCTGAATCCGATGGTGTGATTTTCATAAAAAAATTTATGACTTCGAGGGGGTCTGGTATTTCTCCCTTTTTTCGAAAATCAGACAAAATTTCTCAGGCTCATAGCTTTTGACGGGTAAAACTGAACTTAATAAAACTTATATATTTGGAATCAGCATAATAAGCCAATTCTTTTGATATATCTATTGGTATCAAAATTCCGTTTCTAGAATTTCGGTCACAATTGAGCAAGACCGCTCCTTACTTACAGTTCGTTACCAAGAACTGTTTGATTACCACTCAAAATCCAAACAGAGATCATTGAAATATTGACTGTTTTTTCTGTGTTACCAAAAGTATTGTATTCGTAAAACTTTGCAGTTTCATGAAATGTAATTAAACAAATAGAAAAGGTTTTTCAACTAAAGTAAGGTACTTTAAAGTACTTCGTACAAATAGGAAAAGAAAACAACACCATTTAAAATTGCTCAAAACTAAGTTCCTAGCAGTATTTGCCATCCGAAAGAAATTTCTTGGCGGGGCTGATGATGACCTTCCTTGCATTTTCCCCCTCTGTGCTGGTAAATATTGGAATGTAACATATTAGCTGAGTAAAGAAACATTTTAATTAATTCTTTCTCCCCCCCCCCTACCTCATTACAGCTGATACGCAATTACAGATCACATAGCGTAGCCTATTTTCATTACAAATAAAGCGAATCAACTTGGTTGAATCCAGTACTGCCACCCTGTGGCATTACTTCTTTTACAACTAGAAAGCCTAAAATATAGTTATTTATGCTTTTAAATCAATTAGCTTCACAGAAATTTAAATTGATTGCAAATTCGTCCTCTTCGGGGTAAAGTCATAGTTTGGTGCCCTAAAATGCCAAGAAAATAAGACTTTCCGCTAGCCCAATCTGTATGGTCACTTAAAAAAGAGCATTAAATTCATGTTCAAATGAGCTCCCTCCCAATTATCTTGGACCTTCGATTTGATACAAAAACAAAACAAATAAACATGCACCAACGATGTTTCTTCTGAAGAAAAATGCGAAATCCCAAATTTTGAAAATTGGAGCTTGAAACCTCTATGGTAGGGTTCTCTGATATGATGTATCTAATAAAATGATTTTCAATAAGATCGTTTGCTTTTTTGGCGCTGTTCCACCTTTTCCCAAAAATCAGGCAAATTTTCTCAGATTTTTGGTTTTGGTGGGTAACAATAAATTGAAAGAATTATATATATTTAGAATCAGCGTAAAAAGCCAATGCTGCCGGTGTGGCGATTGTCATGAGAATTCCATTTTTAGTGTTGGTGAATATCGGTCCAAGTCTCTTTTTTCTACCAGTTTTTTTTTTTATCACAAACTATTTGATAAGATTATTTTGTGACGAAATTGTTTTTTAACCTGTTCATTTTATTTAGTTGAATTGGACACTAAAAAGAAAGAGGGTTAATTTGACAGCTGGATAGTAAGTTAAAATTTAGTTTTTCTTTCGCTATTCTATTTTTTTTAATGTCTGAATATATAAGCAATTTAAGTTCGAGGGAAGAAGAATTGTCCTGTTATGAAAGAGGTATATTTTACATGGCCGTTATAAAATCAAAACGTGGTATCTATGCTGGCAGGATGATTTTTTAGTATCTCTACTCCTTCTGTAGACTATTCTATGGCGTAGGAAATTGCATAAAGACAAGTCGGTACTTGTGCATTATACGCAACACAGCGCTTTAAACTGTACAAGCACACCAGACATGGAGACCCGTCAAATGTGTATCAAACAGTTCGTGGTAACGAACTGTAAGTAAGGAGCGACCCGGCTCAATGGTAACCAAAACTCTAAAAACCGGAATTTTGATACCAATAGATACATCAAAAGAATAAGTTTTTAATTTTGATTTCAAATATATAAGTTTCATCAAGTTTAGTCTTACCCATCAAAAGTTATACACCTGAGAATATTTGCTCGATTTTCAAAAAAAGCGAAAAAGATCCCTTAAAAGTTATAAAACCTTAATGAACATCACACCGTTATATTCCGCGTATTAGATAATCCTACTGTAGAGGTTTCAAGCTCCTATCTGCAAAAATGTGGAATTTTGCATTTTTTGCCAGAAGAAATATCACGGGTGCGTGTTTATTTGTTTTTTTTTTTTTTGTTTTTTTTTCTCAGGGGTAATCGTATTGACCCAGTGGTGGTATAATATCGTAGGAGGGCTCATTGGAACGGAAATTAAAAGTTCTAGTGCCCTTTTTAAGTGACAAAAAAAATAGAGGGCAACTAGGCCCCCTCCCACGCTCATTTTTTTCTCAAAGTCACCCAATTACAATTTTGAGATAGCCATTTTGTTTAGCATAGTCTAAAATCTAATAAATATGTCTTTTAGGATGACTTAATCCCCCACAGTTCCCAGGGGAAAGGCTGCAAGTTGTGAACTTTAGTAGTAACCGTACAATTCGTTGAAAATATACATGCAAATATACGCCTTAGGCATAGGTATGTGTGTATATTTTAAACGAATTGGGGTTACCAGGGTCATTTGCCTATTACAATGAACTCTACATGGGTTGATAGACATGTTTTCTATTATGACACCCATTTTTGGAGGACAACCAGAGAGAGAGAGCGACGGTCCCACTAACTACTTGATTAGTAGTTGGGTTCGGATATAAGGAATAATTTTCATTGTATTTCATATTAGTAAGAGACTTGAATTCAAAGAGAATAGTTTATTTGAGAGGATATTAGTGGAGAAAAAATGAGTGGTGCATTTACACTATTGGAGATTAATGATGGAACCGACAGCAGCAGCACCAACGATATACGACTACCTAATGTAGCTGTGGAAATAACCGCTGGGTGTAGACTATGTCTTGAATGGGACATTATGTATGCTAGATACGTGATATCATTAAACAAATTTAAACAGGAGGAGCAACTATGTTTTGCTTGAAAAGAGAATATTGTGCATATAAATACGCTTCGCTAATAGTTATATGTACTATATAAATGTTTTAACTGTAACAAATTTCATCAGCTAATATTATTATTGTTATTATGTTCAATAAAAATGTTTCTAAATCATTAGTATTTTTTTTTTTCTTTCTATAGTGTAATGTATTATATTTTATAGAGTAGAAAAAAGAAATTCTGATTAGTCTGAAGTTGGTTGTGAGAGAGTTAGGACTAAAAAAATGGATAGATTCGAGAAAGAGCGAATCATGAGGAATCTAGTTCTTATGGAAAAACGTTTGATTCTAGATGATGATTTTATAGAGTTGTCTATTCAAAGGAAGATATTTTCTAGAGTAATGATTGTCTATATAATGAAAACTGATTCTCCATCAGTAGACTATTGAATAAAGCTTCTACATCGTGGTCCAAATGCATTTACACAATTTATTGATATATTGATAACGACACGGCAAAATGATATTGTGGATATGCTTTTAAACATTAGTTTAGAAATTTAGGACTTTTTTCATAAGAAAGATGGTGCTCAAGGATGATTTACTCCTCTCTCTCTCTCTCAGACAGTTTTTTTTGTTGCTAGCTCAGTTTCATTGTGGCAGTGAGAGCGTTAACACATGACGAAATGTTCCATACATGTCCGTTATGTATGTACACACAGGGCAGCTGGTCATCATGTGAGAATTGCACAATGACTGAGGAGTATGATGAAAAGTGTAGATTATGCAACCCGTGTAAATTGCATAGAGTATATGCTATACAAATTAAAGGATGTAATTTCTGTCTTGAAGAGGCGTGTGAGTCTCATCCTAGAGGTCACCTATGCTCCAATTGTAATTATGATAAATTCAAGCAGTGGGAGAGTACATATCCCGGTATGATTTGAAAGAATCCTAACCATGATTTTAGTTTATTTCTTATAGATTGTTATAGTCGTGTTTTTAGATTGTTATGGGATGTTTAGACTTTTAATAGATTAGACATTTTGAAAAAAAAAATAAATTTGTTAATAAGTAATAGTTGTGAATAAACAGAGTGTTCTTTTTATAATCCCACTGATTTTTATTTTGCAGTGAAAGAAGGTGATTCGACATTTGAGGACACTGTTGGTGAAGTTGCTTCAAATAGGCAAATTGAAACATGTGAATTCTTTAGAATGAATGAGAATAGTATCATTGACTATACAAAGAGATATGACAAGAGTGAAGTCACACTCTACTGTAGAAAATGTGATCCTGACATTGCAGTACATGAGGATCAGTACACTGTGAATTCAGATAATCTACCTGCACTAGTTCTTGTCGACAAATACCTAGTAGTTGATGAAATCTAAAGAGTAGAAAAATCGTTTTTATCATGTATATAATTTTTTTTTTATTAATAAAAAAATTAACAAAAATCTTTATAAAAATTTATTATTATGGCCCAAAAATAAATATTAAAAAAACTTGTAAGTATATTCTACACTAGTAAGTCGTTCAATTTAGGTAAGTCAACGTAGATGTCGAGAAACTGCTTGTAGGTGTAGCCACGACATCTGAACATGAAAAAGAGAAGTACATGAAAACCACATGTCTTAGTCGCTAAATCCTGTACTCTTCGTTGATTTTGAATAATGGTTTTCCCACTGCTTTCAATAAAGTTGCTGATGTATGGTGCGTAGAATTTATACGATAGGCCAAGAGGATAAAAAAAATTCAATATTCTTCACTGTTTGAAAGATGCTTAGCCAATGACCGGTCTTCAAAGTCGATGGACTACTATTAGCACTAATCAAGGTATTTTTAACACTTTGAATTTTTTCAATGAGGAAGAAAGTTAGAGCCTAGAAATTAGCCCTAAACATGTCTTAATCCGTACTAATAAAAGCGAATATGTTGTTTGTATTCATGGTGCTCAGTCTATTAGAGAAATGACGCCGGGTGTGATTTTCCAAAAGGTTTCAAATTGACTCAGTGATATTAGCGTGATACTCTTAGTCAGAGCATTGGCAAATGTACACTCTAAACTTACAGTCCCTGTTCGTACTATGCTCATATCCTGTGTGCCTGACAAGTCCAAAACAATAACCCCATGATTTTTTGAAAACATTGAATCGGTTATTCCATTTTCAAATAGTTGAGACTCGTGATCTAGGGATTGCATTGTCAATTCTTACAGCGTTCAATAGGAGTTTTTGTCCAATGATAGAGTGTACAGTGGAATACAATTCACTTTACAGACGAGGCTAGATAGACTGAAGAAATTAAAATTGTGGGGGGATTCAGTCCTGGATCCAACGGCACTCCCACTCTTGACAAAGGCCAAAGCCAATTTTGATGGGATTTCTCCATTGATAAATGATTAATCGCTATAGCTACGAGAGCCGGTGGCTCTGTGACGTTAATTGGTGAGTGTATGCGGGACAAGAAGTTTAATGTTGTTGCCGTTGGCTTTTAGCTTTTTCACTGCCAATGCAATAGAGCTCATAACTTGTTGTTTTCTGACATGGAGAATTGCCGATGTGATAATAACATTTGCATCGGGTGCGGCAGTAAGGATTTTCCTCATAATGAGGTTTGCTGGGGTCAGCTGTAGCTTTATGTCAATCTTTACATTGGGGGGTAGCCATTGGGATATATTGAATATCTCATGATTTAATTTTCCAACCAAATGATACTCCTGGGTCACTGCAGTAGTCAACTCACCGTCAGTATCAACACCTGTTCGATATTCATAGCCCAATGATTGTCCTCTCATCTCCTTGTACGCCTTTGGTGTCATCATCATAAATTGTATGTAGCTTGCATAGTTTGATAAATTATTGCTAGTGCTCACCAATGTTCCATTAATAAATACATTAATTTGTTTGAATAGGTTTTGTAGAATACAGTTTTCATAGGAGAGACCATCGCCGGCATTTGGAGTTGTATTATCTGTCTTTGTCTTCACCACAACATTTAAATCAATAAATGTTGATGACAAGTCAATGAAATAGTCTTCATTGGAAAATCTTTGAAAGTGTATATTTTCCGAGAGGGGTTGTTGAGGGTGAAATTGTTCATAGTAGCCATTCTTGACTCTGACATCAACATTTTCAGCATTGAATAGATTCAATGAGGATCTGATTGTTGGTTATTTTTCCTTGTGGGGGAGATAAGTCATCTTCAGAGAAGAAATCCTTCTTTGATCTAACAATCTTTTTCTTTTTCTTCTTCTTCTGCTGCTTATTGGACTTCGTTTTTTTAGTCCTGACATTCCTTGTTTATGTCCTTTGCGTCCTGCCTGGCGGGAGACTGATGAGTGAATGACTTGAACCCAGCCAATACAAACCATCACCATATGGTATGTAATTTAAGTGTTCACCAACGGCTCTTGACGAAGATCTAATATTTGCCTTAACACTCTCCTTGAAATTCTTGCCCGACCCCCAGTCCTGTAGTGTGGAGACAGCAAAACTTGATGCAGCAGGTAAAAGATATTTTTGGGCAAGGGGTGGTGCAGAACGAGATAGCCTAGCAAACCAGCTACCAAGACCATAGCCAGACATTGTAGTACGCCCCTTGTAGTAGTCCAATCCATTGCCTATTTGACGTGGACTCAAAGCACCAACATAACAGTCAATATCGGGACAGACAAATGGAATTCTTCTATTTTTCATTTTTTAGGTGATTGTACCGTCGTCGTTGACAATGGGTCGAAAATGACATGTAATCACTGCTAAGCCTTTTAAAATTGCTATTGGATCACCTAATTCAGTTCTTAGTGTTAACTGACAGAGTTCCAAATAGGAAGTGTTTACGGAAATATACTGAAGATGCTTTATATTGTAGTGGTGAACATGTTCTTGATTGGTTTTTCGTTCAAGAACTAGTAGGAGGGGAACATTTGAATTAACAACCCGATATGTTTCCAAACATGAAGCGTAGAGAAATATACAAGTGTCAGTTTAGAAGCTGGGTGCATAGTCTGCATAGATAACATGGTCAATACCACTGAAATTTTCCGTGTTAATAATACGGTTTTTAAAACCAAGAAACTCACGTAAATTCTCATTGAGGAAAATTCTTTCATTATCAAATGGATTGGTAATATAAATTTTCATTTGTTCCGTCGAGTAATTGAAAGTGAAACCACCTTTTTTTCGACTTGCAATTTTTTTGTTGATAACTCGACACAGTTCCTGCATGGTATTGTATTCCCGGTAGGGGATGTTAGCAATAGGGTACTGATTAGAGTCAAAAGTTGCCATTGCACCTTCATCACCGAATTCAAACGGTCGTATTTTTATTTCATATTTACGACCCTTTCTCAGGATGTCATAGGTATTTTTGAGAATACAGTCGACAAGAGCCACTTCATATGCACCGTCAAATTTGATGGTGGGGGAGAGTTTTGTCCAAAAATTACTTGTCGTATTCAAGTCATTGTAGAGAGGATCGGAAACGTTGGACATGAAAGTTACGTAGAAATCATTGGGCATTGTCAATATCTTCAACACCAATCCAAGAATCAAAATCAGAGTTGTATCCTAGCCATCGAACAAGTAACTGTTTCTTACCCCTGCGAGTACGTGTCTTTAATATCTTTTCAATTTGATAGATTTCAATAGCATTTTTAACTTTTTGTAGTTCATAGTCATAAAAGCCGCCGAGAATCTCATCATCTTTGGTATCACGCAGGCGATAAGTTATGGGTTTAGTGTCTAGGATTTTTGCCACTTTAAAAAGTTCGGTGGACCACAAGTAATTCCCCTTTTCAAAAACATTAGTTGTTCTATTAATTCGAACAGTATCACCAACATTGAATTTATTCTTCTTTTTCTTGACAGCCGACGATTCATTGGAATACTGTTTAAGAAAGGTGTCAATTGTATCATGATCCGGATGATGAACTTCCGTTGGCGTAGAGTTGGACAATGATTGATGAGGTCGTTGATTATAAATCAACATGATTTTTATCAAGATCATGAATAAAATCCGATGTATTTTTCAATGTAACATATCTTGAAATTAAAAGTCTAATCGTTCTTATCAATCGTTCGGCCATTGCAGGCTTTATAGGACTGTGCGTATGATAGAGCAGTGTACTATATTTCTCTAGTACTTTTGCAACATGAGGATTAACAAATTCACTACCACGATCCGTTTGAATTTTTTTATATGAATCCTGTTGGATAATACTTTCAATGGCCTGAGCAACTTCAACACATCTCTTTGATCGCAATGGAATTGCATATGCATAACGACTATAAACACTGATTGCAAGTAGAATGTACTTGTACGGTGTTTTGTGACGTCGTTGAAGCTCATCTAGAGTCAGGAGATCTGCTTGCATTATATGCAATGGGTAAAATACTTTAGTTTTTCGATATTGGTTGGCACGAAGTCTATGATTTCTATGCAGAGTGTAACTTGATTCATTTTTTAGATGGTCTTGTACATTTTTAGTGAGAACACCAGTGACTTTGGAAAGAGTAGTGGGGGAACTTAAACTCCCCACCTCACCAATATTTTCATAAACACCTGTCAGAACTTCAACCATTTTGACCGTAAACACGTTGTGTAATGTCCGCTACCCTTTTTTATACTGGCCATTGGTGGTGGTGGTGACGTTGACTTGATACGTCTTCGCTTTTGTCTAGCTATCAGCGGTGTGCTAGTATTTTCCAAAATTGATTTAAAATCTTCTTCTTCAAGTTCATTTAATTTTTTTAGAATTTGTCTATTGCCAATAAGACTTTTGGGGAAGTTTAATGTATTTAGAAAGTTGTATAGATGAGTGTCAAATGATAATAGTCCTTTACGATTTGTAACCATATCATAGATTAAATCAAGTAGATTATAGCTCTTGCCCTGAATTATAATCCCTGTCCCATTGCTCTCAACTTGAATGTGATCACTTTCCAAGAGATAGGCTAGGAGTCGTTTTCTTTGTTGACGATATGAGTTGGGCAATAGATTTACAATTTTAAATACAATTTAATCCAATTCCTCCTTCTTCAATTGTCTCTCAGCAGCAGCAGAATGCTGAGAAGATGATTTTTTTTTGGGGTCAGCAGCAGCAGCAGCAGTGGGCTTCGACCGATAGGACTTGTGTTTGTCCACTCCGCGAAGTGCATCTTGAATTAAAAGCAGTTTTTTATCATCCTCAATAGTTTCATTGTCAAGGAGTTTACTCAGATTGTTCTCAAAGTGTTCGACGGGCGAGAGAGCGAGTTCTATTGGAGTCAATTTATAGGGTTTTGCCATTCTCTCTCTCTTTTAGAGAAAACTGTTTACAAGTCCTGCAATTATTGGCAGTAAAAGTGTGAAAAAGCTACCGCCCGCCTGAAGAAGTCGTTTCCTTTTTAAATTCTTTCCTTTCTTTTTAGAGGCCCCTGTACGTACAATGGAACGATGTTGCTTTGCCTGTTGCTTAACTACTTCTGGCACTTGAACATTACCCTCGATCAAATTTAAACAAAGTTCGGATATTAGATTAATGAAATCGTTGTCAATACCGTGTGTGAGTATTGCTTTCCTAAGCGGAGGTTTTGAAGTGCTTAGAACTGAAAACAAATGTCTATTTTCATGTAGTTTCTTCAGTGTCATGATAGCAACTAATAGGTCTTTTTAGTGTTCACGGGGATATATACTGTAATTTCATTGTCAAAAATATCTGTGACTATACGCAGATCCTCGGGTGTATTTTGATTAAGATCCAATAGGATGTAGCCGTTGGGTTTATTAGTTGCCTGATTGTATGCTGAGAGCAGAAATTTGGGGGTTCCCGAATAGATTTATTTATTGAGAGTCATTATCGAGCGAGAATCACGAACAATTCTGTAGATGATATAGTAGGTATAGTTCACTACAAGTGTTCGCATACATTTGCTCTGATGAAAGAGATTGTGTAGAACCAGAGTAACAGAAATTTGTCCAAGATGAGACCGAACAGATAACAGTTGTAGCATTTCCTGGGACCATTGTTACATAGTTTCTGCCAGATCGTCAATGATCAGCCAAGAGTTTTGTTCAATAATGCTGAAAACATTAAGTCCTTGTATGACTTGTATCTTCACCAACCCTATCGTGGCAGCAATTGCTTTTATTTTATCATATGACTCCTGCCAAATACTATAGCAATAGTAGATTTTTTTCGGCTTTTCCACAAACATTTTATCACAATTTTTTATTATTTTAGTTAAGAGTGTTGTTTTGCCCGACATTGACAGCCCACACAGAAACGATCTGAATGGTGTTTTAAATTGATACATGTTCCCTTCAACAGTTCACCTGGACAACTAACTGTAGACTATGGCTGTCTAATGACTAAATAATTTCCCTATTACTACTACTACTCCCTTCAAGAATAATAACGAGAAGAAGAAGAAGAATAAAGAATAATATTTTCTTTTATTATATACATAAAAAAAGGTTACAATACTTTAAAAAAAAATACTACATTGAAAAAGGCACATTAAACATGAATAAAAAAAATACACTTTTTTTTTAATTTATTTATAATAAAAAAATACAGCATTTACATAACCACTAGAAAAAAAAATACTTAAATAAATACACTTTTTTTTTTTTTTTTATTTATTTATAAAAAAATACAACATTTATTGGAAAAATGCGCACTTGAAATATTACACTTTTATTTACAACATTTTAAATTTTGGGGTCCCCCCTCCCCCCGGGGGCGGCCGCTGTGGCGGCGGGGGGCGGGCGGGGAAGCGCGGGGCGCGGGGGGCCCGCGGGGGGGGGCCCGGGCCGGGACCGGCATTAAATACTGGAAATTTATCTGCCGTGCAAGCACACACACACACACACACCCACACACACACCCAGTTAAAATTGATTGTGATAGACAAAAAAAAGAATTAAAAAAAAACCTAATTACCCAAAAAAAACTCCCACCCAATTTATACTTTTTTTTTTTTAGTGAATTTAAGTTAATTTTTTTAGAACGAGTTGTTTTATTTAATATTTAAATTAAAATAGGTCTGCAATTAAATAATTAACGTTTGGCAATACCTTCAAACCAAACACAATTACATAGACTTTGTCCGATATGGTAGACATGGCGTTTTTCTCAACTCTGACTGTGTAGTTTTTAAATTATAAAGAGCAAACCGCCATGACTTTCACTCTTGTGACTAAACTACGTTCCTCAGAGTTTCTATACACACTCATGTCGAAATAATTTTTTACAAAGTGTGTAGGTACCCCCTTGCAAACTTGTTTGATATCCTTGCCGTGCGTTTCCACAGAGTATACCTTCGGTACAGGAAACACACCACTGGATATCAGATCGCTACCCGTTTCAGATTTTAACATTAACAATTGATTTGGGGCCTGGCGTTTCACTAACTCTGAGTAGAGGGATTCGTCCCAGTTAGTGTAGTCCATTCGTGAGCTAATGTACTCGCCATTTTCCAAATCATTCAATAGAATTTCAGTTTTAACTTTTAACAGGAGTGAATCAGTGTCCCCGTAATACACTTGAACTTGTCCCTTAATCGGCCACTGTACCCTACATACATTGTAATAAAATGACAACATGAGTTTCTTGGATATTTCAGTTATTGCACTTCCGCCTGCAATATTTTCATTTAATACAATGTTTCTTTTATTGCGATGTAGGAGCACCATACTGGAGTCTGTGATTATGAACGATGTGAATTTTGGATCCGCAATGATTCGAGTACAATCTTTGGGGTTGGTTACAATGTCACATCGACTTCTGTGTCGTACGCTTTCGCACATTTTTACCGAAGGCTGAGTTTAAAATGAGTTTATAGACCTCCTTCTCAGCCTTTGTTTCAACTTGTGAACGCTTACTAGAAGTGTCAATAAACATTTTCATTTCTGGCTTGCGATCGTATCGGAGGTCTCTATGAATCTTTGTGACTTTTAAACCATTGGACATCATTCATTTTAATAGAACGTTATGAACAACGATATTCTGTTTCGGGTTGAGGTCAGCAATTAGTTTTTGTTTTGAAGGTACCCAGTGCATACTCCCGTCCTTTACTAAAGATAACTTGTAGGGACTCAGAGAGTCCCTACCCACCGGTCTATTTATGCATGGAAAAACAAAGTCTTTTACCGAGTCATGGATTTCCATGGGTATTTCACCGTCAATTTCAAAAAATCATCCCTGTTCCCCAATCTCCTCAACACTGGCAATGTCTGTTAAATTCGAATCACACGGATTGTTAAGCTATTTATAATTACCACAAGGCAAGCAGTAGTGAGACATTAACGATGGGTTAAGAGAATTCAGATCCAAAAAAACTGCGTCTGTCTTTTAATCAATGTGCTGTCAAGATGGTTCAGTTTTCATGATAATGTCCTCATGACCAACCGACCCCCCCCTCAATTAACGCGCTAAAAAACGCTTCTGTTCCCTATAGGTGAGACGAACTATTTATTAGTTTCTGATTTTAATTATCAATTCCCTCACCAAAATGGGAGTGGAAAAATAATAACCTAAATCCAACCCAAATTCCCCATAGATTTTATCCGTTTTTTTGCACACAATATCCAGAAGAGTGAGTACGTCTCTGGCCAAGTAAAGTTTACAATAATCCCACCCATTTTTAGATCCGCCCTTTGCCCAAACCCTCTTAGCAAATTCGTAGTCGCTAGTGGTGCACTCACTCTCAGTAAGAGAATTGTAAAAAGCTTCAATGGGCGGTAGTGACACCTCATCAAACCTCGAGCTAGAGTTGTAAGAAACATATGAATATATACCCTTACACGTTAATAAATCATAAATTTAATCATCGGGGACGCGCTGTTTGAGGAGGGGGAATCTATCAAAATTTTCACTTTTCTGCACATGAATCAATTGACTTAAGGATTTGGGGAAGAAGCTGAAAGAGTCTAAAAAACGTATTTTATTCAGGCACATGTTACCCTTGTCAACTGTTTTCCACATGAATTTTAGCAGCAGTAGCTTCTCCGATGATTTGGGTATGATATTATGTGAAAAAGAACCATCTATCCATGCGTCATCTACAACTCCACCCTTGGCAATGCGGGCAAACGCCGGTAGAATAAACTTTAAGTTGTTATTTGAATTGTGTATAAAAACAAGAACGAGATCCTGTTGTATAACGTTTATATTGCATGGAGGATGTGCTACTCCCCTAAAGTTACTCCCCTCTGATATACTATCCTGCCACAAATTAACATGATCAATCACCTTCCTCCTCCCCCCATCCACAATACCATCATCAAATTCTCCCTTGCAAACCCAACACATTTTACGATTTTTAATGGCCACTATGTCATCTGGTGATATGGGCATAGGATAGATTGTATAACGAAGGTGCGAAATTGCACCTTTCGCTGATTTGATTAGACTGGCCAATTCCAAGCACGTTCTATCTTCACCATCACTCAACATCTCAACTGCCTCCAACACTTGCAGGATATTATTGGAATCTTGTTGCGCGTGAGCATAAGAGACCCCTATGACTTCATGTATTTTAACATGATTTGAATTTGACGGATCACACACGTCTGTCAGCTTAGGCTCGCAGTCCAATGCGATCTTATTGCTCTGCAGGAGCGTATTTTGAAAATATTTAAAAAGTAAGATCGCTCTATCTCCGCTTACCGTCTCCACAGCCTGGTACTCATTAGGTTTACAGTGTTTCATGTGATGCTTTAACTTTAAATCAGAGCGAAATCTTGAGAGGCATATTGGACAGTAATAGCATGCACCCCCACGCCCCGTTTTACCCTCCCCCACAACCCGACTAATATCCGTAATCGGATTGAAATGACCAATTGAATCGGAGTCTGTGGGTGGGGGGTATAGAAGCCACACCCAATATTCTACTGATTCAATTGAAGGAGCTCTCACTGGAAATAAGATCACCTTCTTTTATGAACGCTTTAGGGATTCAAATTCTGGTTAATGCTCTAGCACATGGACACCAATCTATAAATGTGCATTAGCCCACTCAAAAATATCTATGCCTTTTAGTGTCACAGGATATTGACCATTTAAACAATTAAAATCTACTTTGGGGAACTTTGAACCCTCCCTACCATTAACTGCCATTTTATCCAACTTCTTCTTAGTGGCATCATTGCACAAATGTCTGTAGGCTGCAATTAAAAATGTAAACTTGAAACACTGCAGGTTCGTATCGAAACAAATTCACTGTCTCCCCCTGCACCGCTCTAAATCTGAATAATATTTTGATTCAACTGCCCTCTTCCTATGCCCACCTCGTACAATAAAATACTTTTTAAACCTACAGATGTTAACATTTAAACTTTCAATAAATAAAAACACAGATCCACGCCCCCCCTCGTTATACTTTTACCCCGTACTTTGTCTAATATTTGCCCAATGGCTAAAAAACTACCCATAATTTGATAAATGCTTGTGAATCTCCAACATCTCTGTAGTCTAGTATTTCGAATAAATCTCACCCGCAATTTCATTAAAAAAAAATATTTTTAATGCTATTGATGCTTTTAAACTGAGACCTACACCCCAAACGCCCCGGTGTTCTTCCAGAATAGTTCAAATCTTATTAGGATATGAATGTGTAATGGCCAGGGGGTCTGTTATTATACCCCCCAACACTAGAGAGTTGAAAGGGTCACCAAATTCGGCGCTATAGACTAATGTGTGATGCAAGGCAGAGTTGGAGAGAAAAAAAACCAGAAGAGGGGATACTGTTGCTTTTGTATTACTACTACTTCTATCTATAGCATTAAGTGGAGTGGTGGTGGGTGACAGAGAATTGTCAATAACACCCCTCCCAGTCTGTTCAATCATATTGGGGGGATGTGGCATGAGGTCCCCTAGCACATATTCCAAGGTGTTTGGGGACAATTGGTCGAGCCAGCCTGTATTGTCCTCTGATGGAATTTCGTTATGAGGACCCGGTTCAGATTTAGTTGTAACTTCATAATCTAAATATTCACGCATGAAACTATCTGTCCACCCTGGATCCTCAAACATGTTAATATCGCAGCTTAAGTCATCCAGGGTGGCCATTTCCCCAAAAACATCGTTAAGGAAGCCACTTTCCCACTCCAAATTCTCTAGGACCAGTGTAGCTTCATCCCTGAACTCTGCTGGTGGTGACAGAATTGGTCCTGTAAATATAGTTGCTTCATCACTCAATGGTGTCGCTGGTGGTGGTGCTATATTTTTAATCTGTAGAAAAAAAAGTTTTATTTTTTTTATGTAAATTTTTTATAGTTAATAAACTTTGTCAATTTCTCATAGTCATTGTCCCACTAACACTACCACCACCACCTGAACAATTAAAAGAAGTAGAAAAAAAAAGTTACATTGTCTTATGTCTTTCATAATGTCAACTGAACATGTTAAAAAATATATATATTTTTTTTTTTTTTAGTCGGGAAAATGTAGTCTTATTCTTAGAAAAAATTAATGGTTTGATTCAAAAAATTTTTTTTTTAAAACAAAAATGCAAAATATGAGTCCAATTAGATTGTTTGAGCCTCTTCATTATAAGTGTCAATGAAATTTGACCATTGTTCAACTGACGCAGTATGCTGTACGAACAATTGCTCCTCGGCTTCAGTTAATGTACACGAATCCCATATGTCGACGGTTGGTGGTGCAGTTACTTTCTCAATAATCTGTATTTTCCCGTTTCTTTTGTCAACTGATTAGTTTGACCTGGGCTAAATAAATTCGTATATTGAATTTTTTAAAAGTATAAATGCCACAAAAAGGTATTTTTAAAAAAGATGTGGCAATTGCCCCTTATATCTGATTTGTAACAACTACTTTACTCCGCTACAGCTGTATCTATATTAGACGAATTAATTTTTTAAAAGCATATATTACACGAAAATGTTTTTTTTAAAAAATTTGGGGGCAATTAATCCTTCTATCTCAATTTTACCCAATACTAACCTACGCTCCTGATTAATCTATCTTCTAACATTTAAATTTTTATTTTTTACATTTAAAAATGAAAAGAACATGTATTTTTTTTTTTTTTTTTCAAAAAAAGGGGGCAATTTCCCCGTATATATAAATTTGCATCGAAACTAAACGAAACGCCTTCTTAATCTAGGTTCAAATTTTTAAATTTTTATCTTTAAAAATTATAAATTTCAAAAAATTGTATTTTTTTTTTTTTTTTTTTTAAATAGGGGTCAATTTCCCCTTACATATAAATTGGCACCAATAATATACTAATCTCCAGCTTAATCTAGGTTCTAATATTTAAATTTTTATTTTTTTAAATTATAAATTTAACAAAAAGGTATTTTTTTTTTCAAAAATAGGGGGCAATTTTCCCTCATATATCAATTGTCATCACTAATATCCTAAGCTCCTGCTGAAGAGATCTTATAATATTTTAATTTTTATTTTTTTAAATTATAATTTCCACAAAAAGGTATTTTTTTTTCAAAAATAGGTGGCAATTGCCCCAACTGCTAACATAAGCTCCTTCAGAATCTAGTTT
This sequence comes from Artemia sp. Qi Xiang Cuo, assembly GCF_049724085.1. Taxonomy (NCBI): domain Eukaryota; kingdom Metazoa; phylum Arthropoda; class Branchiopoda; order Anostraca; family Artemiidae; genus Artemia; species Artemia sp. Qi Xiang Cuo. The sequence continues at coordinate 21,031,198 of NC_142800.1, forward strand.
AGAATATTGACCTTTGTATTTTTTTTAAAAGTATAAATGCCACAAAAAGTTATTTATTCAAAAATAGGGGGCAATTGATCCTTATATCTCAATTGTCACCACTACTATCCTAAGCTCCTGCTGAAGCTAGTTTCAAATATTGAACTTTGTATTTTTTAAAAGTATAAACCCAATATGTCGGTGGTTGATGGTGCTACCTTCTCAATAATCCGTATTTTACTGTCTCTTTTGCCAACAGATTTGTTTGAAGTTGACCTGTGCTAAATAAATGCTTGTAAGAGAGAGAGAAGAACTTTTTTCTCCATCCTTACCAACAATTAAAGTGCAATTAAAATGTTGGATGCTCCTTTTTTAGAACCCTCCCTCCCCTCCCCCTCTCCCGGGAAGGACCCTTGGGAACCGGGGGCTTCCTTCGATGTAGAAGGATTGATACCCTTTCCGAGTTAGGGGGGTATCGGACTTCACAACACTGTTCAAATAGAACAACCTCAAATTCTTTCTCGAAAACACCTAAGTGTTTCAAGGAAATGACCAACAACGGCTTCACCCAAATAATGTTTCTTAACATTGCTGCGAAGACATATTTGGAAATTATCAAAAACCCTTTGTCCCTGTGTAAATTCATTATTGAAGATATACATCTTGCTATTTAAAGTCCGATTTGCATGCGACCCCACTTAGAATTCAAATCGGATTAAAAAGCGATGGTAGATCTGATAAGTAGCGGATGTATGCAAATGCATAAGGGCAAAAATACCAGTCTAAAAGTGCGCGTTAACTGTATAGTAGCAATTGTTTTCAAGTTCGTTTTTTTTCAAATTGTTTTTTTTTTGTATAAAATGAATATTTTTATTTTCTCATTATAACTCAAATTTGTTATAATTTAAGTGGGATGGTTTTTTTTTTTTTTTTTTTTTGTTATAGAAATGCATTAAAAGAATTAATTTATATAAAGCAGAAAATTTTGTTAATTAAATAAAATGAAAAATTTTTTATAAAAAAATTTCAATTTCTAATAATTAAAAGCTATGTCCCTGAGAAAATTTACCTTATTTTTGAAAATAGGGATAGAAAGAAAAGAAATTATATATATAATTACAAATTCTAACTGGCCTTCTGTATCTGAACTCCTTGGAAAAACTTAAGGGGGGTTTAGCTCACAATCTTCAGCAAGTTGAGCTGAGCCATATGAAGCAGTCCACCCCCTTTTCAAGTTCCTTCCAGCTGACATGGAGCTAACACTGGGGTCAGAGGACCCTGTCATTAAAAGATTCGCAGGCATTGGCTGGTCCAGGTCTTGTGTACTTCTAGCAGCGAATTAGTATACCTTCGCTACATCTTGCCCTCTTTTCAGAAGGGGGGGTATTGCATGTGTCCACTTCCTTGAAAAAAAAATGCATTTTGGGTTTGGAAAATAATTCAGTTTATGTTAGGCATTTAAAGTACTGTAAAAAATTTTTTTTTTAAATAGAGCTAAGCACTTTTTTTCAAAAACATCCCTAAAAAAGTTTAAATGATAATTATAAAAATCACACCGTAAATGCAGACTGGCCTGGAATTTTTTTCAAAAACATACCTAAAAAAAAAAAAAAAAAAAGCCGCCAGTAACCTAAAACCTATAGGAGAATTATTTATAGGTTTCAGCACCTAAAAACAAAAGGCTTCTAAGTATATAAGTATCCCTTAGTTCTAGTTTAAGGAAAGAATTTCTTCCTTAACTTAATGATAAGATAATTTCTTTTTTTTTATTATAATAATGAGAAAATTTTTACTCACCAGAAATTGCTTTGAATTATCCATTTTCTATGTAAATGCTTACAAAAAATGTCAGTTGTGTTATGTTCAATAAACTACTCAAAACTGTTGAGGTATCTAATTTGAAACTTGAATATATACAAAAAATAATTAGCTTCTAAAAAAGATACACCGGTTTTTCCAACACGGATGTAACCTACAAAAAAAAACTTGTATGTTATGAAATAGAAATTCAGTTAATTGTGCCAGAAAAAACTTGAAGCAGAACAGATTATAACCAACCAGTTTGGTTCGGGCACGTACGCAAAGTATAAACCTTCAAGCAAATTCCACATGATATTTCAAATTACTATACCATCTATAGAAACGGTACATCTTTGCAAATGACCTTGGTAACCCCAATTCGTTTAAAATATACACACATACCCATGCCTAAGGCGTATATCTGAATGTATATTTTCAACGAATTGTACGGTTACTACTAACTTTGTCCATTGCTTGCATATTGTATTGGTTATTGGGAAGTATACAGACATTTTCAGGAAGAATTTTTTTTTGGTGGGGGGGGGGGGCTGGGGGGCTGGAAGAGGGGGTACTCGGGAGAATCTTTCCGTGGAAGATGTTTCTTTTGGGTAAGGGACATTTCTATGAAGGGGGCGCCGGATTTCCAAGCATTATTTAAAAAACAATCAGAAATTAAATTTATAAAAACTAGTTTTTTTCAACTGAAAGTCAGAAGCAACATTAGAACTTAAAATGAACAGAAATTATTACGTATATGAGGGGGACCTCCCCCAAGTCATTACCTCACTCTTTACGGTACAGTTTTTTTTTTTGTGCTTTCAAAATAGCTATCTATTCTAATTAAACGGCCTTTGTGATTCAGGATTGTGTGAATTAAATTTTTTTTTAATTTTTAACGCAAAGAGCATGGTATTGAATAAGTGGAGAACACCATCATATACGTAATAACATATACGTAATAAAAAAAAAAAAAAAAAAACAAGCGATACGGCTCAATAGTAATCGAAACTTTTAAAAACGGAATTTTGATGTCAATAAATGTATCAAAAGAATGGGCTTATAATGCTGATTCTAAATATATAAATTTTATTAAGTTTAGTATTACTCATCAAAGGCTACGAGCCTGAGAAAACTTACCTGATTTTTTAAAGAGGGGGGAAACATCCCCTAAAAGTGAAAAAAAATTTAATGAAAATCACTGTCAGATTCAGCGTATCAGAAAACCCTATAACATAGCTTTCAAGCTCATATCTGCAAAAATCTGCAACTTTGTATTTTTTTCCAGAAGAAAAATATACGAATATAGAAGTTCGTTGCGTAAGTTAATTTTTAAATTACGTCAGAACCAAATTTAGAGACAGCCCTTTAGCAAAAGAAAATTAAAATTTTTATGCAAATTTTGTTTACTTATTCAATGACGGTGAGCCAAAATAAAAGCTGCATTAACTAAAAAACGATCAGAAATTAAATAAAAAAAAATAAGTTTTTTAAACTGAAAGTAAGGAGCGACATTAAAACTTAAACTGCCCATAAATCAGTTGGTATATGAAAGGACTGGTCCCCCTTTCAACGATTTGCTATTTATACTAAAGTTTGACTTTGTCTCACAACTATATTTTTTAAAACAATAAAAAACTTTAGCGTAAAAATCGAAGCGTTGCGGAGGGAACAGCCCCGTTCATATAGAGAATAATTTCTGTTCCTGTTAAGTTTTAATGTCGCCGCTTACTTTCAGTTTAAAAAACTTGTTTTTTTTATTTAATTTGCTATCTAAATTGATTGCAAAGCGTGGTTTTTTATCGAGTTTACAATAATTAAACGATTGTTTTTTGGGGTTTAGGGGTGGGGGAAGGTACCTAGGTTAGGTTACGTTACGTATTTAATATATACTATGCTATACCCCGCTCCCACCTAATGTGCAAATATATAGCCCAAATTTGTTTCTAAACTATCATATATTCATCCAATTTTATTTTATTTAATTAGCATTAACGAAACTTGACTTCTTTCGTGTGTAGAGTATAATGCACAAGTACCGACAAGTCTATATCTGTTATAATCTACGAAAGCAATGAATCTTTCTGTAACTTTGGTTTGAGTTGGATTTTCTTTTAAGATTAAATGCATAATGATTAAATATATTACTGACTAAATAAATTGATCCCTTTGCCAGGAATCCTTGTCGTTTATAATTTACAGTATTTTGTTTCATTTTCCATGCAATTCAATTGCCCTTTTTATTCGAGAGTTTTTCCTAAAAGTATTTAAAAATAAACTTATTCAAACGAAAAAAAAAACTGAAATATATTTCCTGTCACCCCACCACCATTGATATTTTGGCGTTTGCCATCCCCCCCCCCTCCCTGGAAAATTTTCTGTGGGTGCAATTGATGTTTACCGCGGAGGTGAATAAATAGAAACGTCAAAAACAAGATTTACAACGAAAAAGGAATTAGCTAGACACATGGTATGGTACGAAAGCCAGATAAGAACATACCCTGGGTCCAACCAAAAATGACAAATGGCAGTGGATTGTTCTATGTCTCCATCAAAACCAGTGACAAATAAAAAAAGAAGAACGGGAGATAGTGGAATTTGATGATTATATGTGATTTCCATCCTTGACAACAGAAGTACAACGAAAAGATTCAAATATGGATAAAACCTCAAGCAAATATAAAAGAAAAGTTGAACGAGGAGTTGAGAAATAATTGCAGAAAATGAGAGAACTAAAAAAGAAACAGAAAACTGAAAGAGAAAATAAAGAGGCTACGAAGAAAGACAAAAGGACACAACCTAAAAGGAAAACGGCAGACACAACGGAAAACAACGAAGATTGTGAAAAAGAGGAAGAGAACACAAATATGCGGCCTCGTAGTCAAGCTGCACAAGGAATCGCAATAAGGAGGATGAAAAGAAATAAAACCAGACAGTTTAAGAAAAATGAAGAAAAAGAGAAAGAATCTGGAAGGTTAAAACACATCAAAAATACACCGGTACTGACTGTAGACGAGTACGTGAATAATACATTGGTTAACACGGTAGAAATAGAAATGAATTCGTCAACATCATCCAGTGGCTCGAAAAAAAAGAGAACAGAAAAAAGAGAAAAAAAAAGAAAAAAAAGAGAATTGAAAACCGGTGAGGAAGAGTATAATGAAACGAGAATAGAATTGGATCCAAAATATTTATAAGTTTAAATGTAAATCGACTGAAGCACAGAAAGAGACAGCAGCTTTTAAGAGACTTTTTGATGACAGAAGGTATAGAATTAGCTTTTATGCAAGAGAATGATACTGATAATTAAAAAAAAAACACAGAACCCAAATACCAATATATACCAAAAATTTTTGATAATGGCGGTAGCGTAGCCGTTGTATATAAACTTCAGTTTGAGCAATGCCAGAATTGGCGAAGAAAGAAGAATTATCAATTGGGTGATAAACGGAAGTACAAATCTCTATGTTTGTGCGCCATCCGGATCTCAAAATAAGAAAAACATAGAGTAATTTTTCCAGCGAGATAATGCAGCATTTATCCCCAAAAATACTGATGAACTGTTATTGCTTGGAAATTTTAACTGCGTAACAAGTAAGAAAGATACCACAGGCTGAAAAGTGAATATTTACAGAGCATTGGTTGAGCTAATAAATGAACTGGAACTGATAGATATCTGGGAAGAAATTAAGAGGATAAATAGCTTCTTTTTTAGTCAGTGAGGTTACATGAACAAGAACAAGAACATGAACAGGTTACATGAACAAGAACAAGAACATGAACAGGTTACATGAACAAGAACAAGAACATGAACAGGTTACATGAACAAGAACAAGAACATGAACAGGTTACATGAACAAGAACAAGAACATGAACAGGTTACATGAACAAGAACATGAACAGGTTACATGAACAAGAACAAGAACATGAACAGGTTACATGAACAAGAACAAGAACATGAACAGGTTACATGAACAAGAACAAGAACATGAACAGGTTACATGAACAAGAACAAGAACATGAACAGGTTACATGAACAAGAACATGAACAGGTTACATGAACAAGAACAAGAACATGAACAGGTTACATGAACAAGAACAAGAACAGGTTACATGAACAAGAACAAGAACATGAACAGGTTACATGAACAAGAACAAGAACATGAACAGGTTACATGAACAAGATTATTGAAGATTTTCTCTACGACGCGGATCCTATTCTTGAAAATTAGATTTAAATTCAATCTGCGGTAACGAAGTCCCTCCAGTGAAGAAAGGAGGGGTTGATTCATATAAAACTAGCCAAAATGGGTTATCTGTTAGTAGAACCCTATCATGAGGTCCCACGCCCACAATACCCCTTCGAATCCCGATCCGGACACTTTTTTTAAAACTCCCACGCCCACACCATATAAGGGCATAGCCTCCCTAGGGAGAATGATTACGTAATGGGGTCAATGACCTCTTTTTCCAAGGTCGATTTATTTGATGTTTCTATGTGTAATAGCTCCGGGGCGAAGGTTGCACATGCGCATTGAATTCTAACGGGAATAATATTATTGATCTGGGACTCGAGGGGGAATTGAATTTCCAAGAAATTGATTGCGTAATCGATCGCGAATGTCATGGTGTCCAGAAATAGTATTTGTTGTTGTTTTGGTCATGTACATGCTCGAGGCGAATGTCTTGGTGTCCAGAAATAGTATTTGTTGTTGTTACTCTCGCCAATGTTATGACTTTCCCGGAAACAGTTAGATCACGTGTTTCCTTCTCAGCCAATCAGCGAGTCGGATACATCCTCCTTCTCAGCCAATCAGAGACCAGCTTACATATGATTTCCCCGTTACATAACAATTTACCCTTGAGATTTCGTATATAACGGGCATGCAATGTGATTCAATTATCAGAAAGTATTTTGACGCTGTGTAAACAACAATGGATAAATTTGATGAATTAGAAGCCATGTATACTTCAATTTGCATTGTAAGTAAATTTTTTATTTTCAAACGAATTTTCCTCTGACATCCTCCAGTATTTTCAGCTAAAAATTAAATATTTTCCTTTAGCACAATTCCCCCCCGCCCCAAACCGAACAAACATAATTATAAACAAATGTAAAAAATAAAATATATTCTTTTACCCTCGCAACCTAACCCCCCCCCCCCCACCATTGTTTTACAACCCCAAATTCTCGCAAAAAGAAATAATTCTCTTTTCGTTAAAGTTTGACTTTTCTCTATTGTGATTTAGTGTCTACTGACTTCTGTCAATTTTTAATGTAAATGCCGTTCTGTTTTGACACAAGGCTCTCCGGTGCGAGGCATATAATTAGCTCTGACCCTTTTTAGAGCATTTCCTGCTCATTAGCAGTTTAGTTTCCAAAGATTTCACAGATTCAAAAGGACACGACTAAAAACATGTTTTTATTTATTGGATAACTGAAAAAGAATCATAGCTCAGATCAATGCTTCGATGTTTGACTAAATATACACATTTTCAACGTTTAGTATTAGGAGGGGGGATTTTCTTCAAACAAACTAGTCCGGCTTTTGAACGGCTCTGTGAGCTGTAATTCTCAGAGTCAAAAGGATGCGATCTCTGTCGCTGTGGGGAGGGGGTCCTTTTCAAGGTCTTTTCTCAGGGGTTATTTGCCGGGGGGGTTATTTTCCGTGGGATGTTTTTTCTGGGGGTAGGGTAAATACCAGCTATCGTAAAAGGATATGGAAAGATAAAAAATAGCGTTAATACTTTAAATGTGTCAAACAAGGCATGCTCAATACAGATTAAAACCAGAAAAGAACAGAAATGCCTAAAAATAAGAAACTAGGCTGACTTATATAGCCCGGCTTTTGAATGGTTCAGTGAGCTGTAATTCTCAGATTCAAAAAAAGGATGCAATTAGTATATTTCACGAAATTTTTTACGTTGTGCTTTCTTAGTGATAAACTAAACAAAATTATATGGATGAGGGTACTAACTTTCTTTCTGTGAAAAGGGGACAAATTATTTTGATACTAATTTTTTCTCTTCTTTTTAAGGCCAATTGTGAAGAATGCGTGCCCCCTCCACTCAAGAAAGCAAGAGTGGACGAGACAAGACCATCAGTGCCAGCCCCAATGCAGCCTGGGTTTAAGTTAAAGAGAGAGTGGACGGCTTCTTTTAATATGGTGAACCCTGCCGAAGCTATGCACGATCGTGAAATAGCCGGCCCAGTCGCACAAGAACATAGCGACGTCGCCCCGTCCACCCTCCAGCATGCACTACCTGGTCCTTCGGGTGCCCAAGTGCATCCGGGATATGCAAATGTAAGTATTTTTTTCTACCTTTCTATTTATTCATTTTTCAGTCCTTTTCAATCCCAATATAAACTTATCTCTGTGAGATATTAACCCATCACCCCAACCATTGTTTTAAATTTATCTCCCTCGGAGATATCTAAATGTAATTTTTTACAATGAAACCACTCTTTTCTCTGCTCCCCCCTCCCTCGGAGATATCTAAATTTCATTTTTTTCAATGAAACCACTCTTTTTCTCTGCTCCCCCCTCCCTCGGATATATCTAAATGTAATTTTTTGCACTGAAACCACTCATTTCTCTGCTCCCCCCTCCCTCGGAGATATCTAAAGGTAATTTTTTGCAAAGAAACCGCTCTTTTCTAATCATTGCTATCGCTTCGATATCTCATAAGCGAATATTTTTGGGTAATTTCTATTAATAATCACTGTCTTTGAAACTCAAAATGCTATTTTTTCTAATCTTTGATATTTTCTCTGTTGCTATCTCTTCGCTGTTATCTCATAAGTGAATATTTTTCAAGGGTAATTTCAATTAATGCTCACCATTTGAAACTCAAAATCCCCAATTTTTCACAATTGATTACCACAAAGTTTCAAGAGAAGGAACTGAGTGAGATTATTCACATTTATCTATTTGTCACATATGGACCCCGTAATTTGCGCAAGGATATTTTAAAATAACTTTCAATCTTACAAAGCCTTGCCAATATTTTAGTGATGTGGAAACATTGTTGAATAAGAATTAACGGTTCTCGAATTTAATTGTACTGTTTCCCAGAGAATACGCTTGGAAACAGAGCAGACACGAGATTAAAAATAATCTAGGCTCATTTGGAGTCATAGACAACCTGTACGGGGGGGGGGTAGGCGAAACGACTTATGCCGCCTAACAATACGGTTTTTTGGGGCATTAGGTAAACGGCTGGGAGCCACGGAGCCCGGAATGCGCCGATGGGGCCGGGGAGTGCTGGGGGGGCACGGTTCGGGAAGCGCCGGGGGGAGGCGCCCCGGGTCCGGGAAGTGCCACAGGGGGGCGCCACGAGTCAGGGAAGCGTTGGGGGAAGTGCCACGGGTCAGGGAAGCGCCACGGGCTCGAGAAGCATCGCGGGAAGCGATGCGGGCCCCGAGAAGCACCACAGGGGTGCGCTGTGGCTCCGAAAAGCGCCACGGGTCAGGGAAGCAGCACGGGCTCGAGAAGCATCGCGGGAAGTGATGCGGGCCCCGAGAAGCACCACAGGGGTGCGCTGTGCCTGCGAAAAGCGCCACGGGTCAGGGAAGCGCCACTGGGGTGCGCCACGCGTCAGGGAAGCGTTGGGGGAAGTGCCACGGGTCAGGGAAGCGCCACGGGCTCGAGAAGCATCGCGGGAAGCGATGCGGGGCCCGAGAAACGTCACAGGGATGCGCTGTGGCTCCGAAAAGTGCCACGGGTGGTCCGGAGAGTGCTTTGGGGCAAGGTTGGGGGGGGGGCGGTGGGGGGCGCGCCTAAAAAAAAAAAATTTGAACACTTTGAAAATAAACGACCAAATTGTCACCTTCTATGTCATATCTTAGATTATCTTCAGTTGAATTAACCAAATGTTATTAAGCAATAATAATCTAAATTTTAAAAGCAGTAGGGGTGATTCGAACACTTTGAAAATAAGCTATTTTTCATATGTAGGTTGTCCTGGTTCCATACTCCCCATCTCCCCCCTGCTCGTCAGTTGGAGAAGGAGAAGAAGATGCACATGTGGAGCTCCCCAACAATTCACAATGGGATGATTTACATCAAATTCCAGATAATATTGATGAGTTTCTAGATTATTTTTTAACTAATTTAGATAATAGCATAGTTGCACAGGGGGACGTACCTTTGCTAAGTCCAAACACATTGCAAATTTTAGACGTTTTTACCAAGGAATTAAACGGGAACCCTCCAGCCTCCTATACCATATCGACCCCACTCCAAACAACTGAAGTGGAGCATTCGCCAGATATTGTTGAACAGCTTGGGGGAGGGGGTAATATACCCGCAGGAGAGGGGGTACAACTCTCTCGGACTTTTAGCAGTTCAACAGAATTTTAAATCTTATTGGTGTTTACAATGCGACGTTTGGGGACCCTTTTTAATTCGCGTTTGTCTGGTAAATTTGTCTACGATCCTATAGAAATTGTGCATAACTATGTAGATAAAATTCGTGCACGTCTGGAGAATCAAATTCAGCTGTGGGGGGGTAGGGATTCAATTAAGGTCTCCATTGTTTTAAAAGTGTTTTATTTGAACGAGGGAAAAAGCGAGGTTTATTATCATTTTATACATTCCGAGATGCGTTTGGTTTATTCAAATTTAGAAAATTTTGAGGGTGCTTTCACTGATTGGGTCGATCAAATTATAACGCATCTCGAGAACTTTAATGAAAAAAGTAGTGGGTCTCTAGTTCTTTTTGTTGAAAATTTAAGGTTTAATATTTGTAAATTAAATAAAGATTTTATTTTAAGCGGGGGACATGGGGGGGGAGGGCAGTAGAATTAAAATATAATCCAGATCTAGTAGGTTGTCGCGGTGTTCAGAAGATCTGTTTTGAAACAGGTCATATGTGTTTCCGATATGCTTTCCTCAGATCAGCCTTTCAGCCTCTAGTAGATGACACTACCAAGAAGAATTTCGACAATGGGGCTATACTTGGGAAGGAAGGGTCCGATTTTCCCATTGTAGACTTTTCATTCCTAGAGGGGAAATACCCAGTGGCGCTTCGATCCATTGACCTTTTTGAAAGGGATAATACTCATTTAAATATTGGCGTTACTGTGGTACAATATAAAACAGACTTTGAAGATGGGGTTCGTTTAAAAAAGAAGGGGGTGGTCTTCCCTGTAAGGGGCCCCTCAGTTGATTTGGTTAACTACTGGGTTTGGTTGCTTTACACGCCACCTAGTCAACCGAACACAATCGGGCATTTTAACCCTATCACTGACATTAGTAGAGTTCTGGGGGAGGGTAAGAAAAAGGGGACCCGTTTCTACTGTCCAACATACCTCTCTAGATTTTGGAGTGAACTAAAGTTACAAAATCATATGAGGCATTGTAGCCGACACGGATATCAGACAGTGGAAACGGTTTCAGGGGATAGGGCCATTCTAAGCTTTAAAAATTTTCAAAACACCCTTCTCCAATGCAACAAAATATCTTTTGATTGTGAAGCTAAGCTGGTGGAGGTGAATGACCCCCAATATCCAAACCGAGTCAAAGAACACCATGCTATTGCAGTGTCCTATGCCCACGTGCAAAGAGATAGTTCTAACATCATGCGGTTGTTAGAAATAGTTGACACATTGGAGGAGGGACCTGAGTGCATGGTCAAGGCATTGACTAAACTGATTGGCACGGCTAATGGTGCTATTTCTCGTTTGAGAAATACCCATTATTCAATGGTGTTGTCTGCAGAGGATCGTCTCTCGATTAAAAATCAAAACATATGGTGGGTTTGTAAGGGGTAGTATGTCGAGGTGGATACGGGGACTACAGAGAACCGGGGGGGCCGGGGGAAAGTCAGAGCCCCTGACCCTGTGGGGCAGGACAGAGCCTAGGGGGCGAGTAAGTTTAGAGGAGTTGCGCATCAATCGTGTAATTTAAATGTTAGCCAGCAGTTTTTTATCCCTGTTTTTATTCATAATTCCAATTATGATTTAAAATTTATTTTACCGGCACTGGCACGTATGCACAGGGAGGGAGGGGAAGATTGTCCATGGGTAAATAGTTCATTTACCTACAACATTATTCCCAAATCAGCTGAAAAGTTATTTATTCTTGAACTGAATTGGCAGGCTTTGTATATTGGGCATACTTGCGGTAATAAAATTCGGTTTTTATATTCTTTTATTTTTTTTCCCATGGATTTGAGTCAATTGATTCAATTGCAAATAAGCTACAATTGTGATAGCTTTCACTTGCTTAAACAGCACTTTCCAGACAGTGAAATGTATGACCTGTTGACCTGCAAAGGTATATATGCATACGATTATTACTGTTCTGGCGCACGCTTAAGTGAGGAGAAACTACCTTCAATTGAAGCTTTTTACAATTCACTGACCAACAGTGAATGCACAGCCGAGAAGTATGAGTTTGCCAAGAAGGTGTGGTCCAAGGGGGGTTGTAAAAATGGGTGGGATTATTGTAGACAGTACTTGGCCAGTGACGTTCTAACTCTGTTGGATATATTCTGTAAGAACACAGAACAGATATATTCAGAGTTCGGGTTAGATATAGGCTACTATTTTTCCACACCCCATTTAGTGATGGATTTAATTTTAAAAATTAGCAGGGAGGAAATAGGCCTAATCACAGACATTGATCAGCACCTTTTTGTAGAGCGTTCAATGAGGGGAGGGTATGTTTTTCATGGGGACCGCGTCTTATCAACCGATCCGAGCGGACAAAGAACCGGTGCAAAGTCAAATGCAGTGTTCTTGGACATGAACTCGTTGTACCCCATCGGCAATGTCACACTACTCTTCGCCATGTGGGAACTATCAATGGCTTGAGAATCCTTGTGAGTTCCCCGACATTACCACCGTCGAGGACAATGGGTCACAAGGATGGTTTTTTGAAATTGACGGTCACAGTCCACGTGTACTTTATGATTCAGTCAAAGATTTTTTCTGTCCTTATATCAATCGGACCGTGACCAGGGACTCTCTGAGCCCCTAACATTGATCCGTGGTTCAGGATCTGGGGATGCACTGGACCCCCTTTAAACAAACACTGACTGCTGATTTGGACCATAAGGAGAATATTGTTGTTCACCATGTGCTTTTGCACTGGATGGTGAGCAACGGTTTCAAGATGACTAAAATACACAGGGTCCTACAGTTCAATCAGCGACCCTACTTGAAAATGTTTTTCGACACCTTTGTCGATAAACGCTCTAGGGCAAATTCAAAGGTGGAGAAGGAAATGTATAAGCTCATTCTAAATTCAGCGTTTGGCAAAATGTGTGAAAGAGTACGAAACAGATCTCGCTGCAACGTCGTGACTGACCCTCTAGAGTGTGCACGAATTATTGCCGACCCCAATTTTACATCATTCATGAGCATAGAGACTGGCATGGTTCTTCGACACAAGCGAAAGTGAAATGTAGTACTGAACAAGAATATCGCAGGTGGTAGTTCAGTACTAGAAATTTCAAAAAAGCTCATGTTATCGTTCTTTTACAATATGTGCAAGGTGCACTGGCCACGGGAGGGGGAGGTTCAAGTTTACTATGGTGATACAGATTCTCTGCTGGTAAAGGTAAATGGGACTGAAGATTTGTTGGGTGATTTGCAACAGGGGGACCACATCAGCTCGCGGATGGATTTCACCAACTGGAATCCATCACTCTACTCCGAGCTGGTGAAACGTCAAGCCCCCAACCAACTATCAAAATTAAAATCAGAGACGGGGAGTGATTTAATATCCAGGGGGGTGTTCCCGGGCCCCAAAGTCTATTGCGTTGAAACTCATAGTGGGGAAGAAAAGAAGGCGTGTAAAGGGGTGCCTACACATTTTGTAAAGAGCAATTTCAACATGAGCGTGTACAGAGACTGTGTAGAAAGTAGCCTAGTGCCGAGAGCGAATTGCAAGCACTTGTGCTTGCACAAGTGCTCGGTCCCCATGAAAAACATACCCTCCCCTCATTGAACGCTCTACAAAAAGGTGCTGATCTATGTCGGTGATTAGGCCTATTTCCTCCCTGCTAATTTTTAAAATTAAATCCATTACTAAATGTGGTGTGGAAAAATAGTAGCCTAGATCTAACCCGAACTCTGTATAGATCTGGTCTGTGTTCTTACAGACTATATCCAGCAGAGTTAGAACGTCACTGGCCAAGTGGAGTCTACAATAATCCCACCCATTTTTACAATCCCCCTTGGACCACACCGTCTTGGCAAACTCATACTCCTCGGCTCAGTTTAGTCAATGCCTTGTCCATGCACTCAGGTCCCTCATCCAATGTTTCAACTATTTCTAACAACCGCATGGTGTTAGAACTATCTCTTTGCGCGTGGGCGTAGGACACTGCAATAGCCTGGTGTTCTTTGACTCGGTTTGGATATTATGGGTCATTCACCTCCACCAGCTTAGCTTCACGATCCAAAGATATTTTGTTGCATTGGAGGAGAGTATTTTGAAAATTTTTAAAACGTAGAATGGCCCTATCCCCTGAAACCGTTTCCACTGTCAGGTAGCCATGTCGGCTACAATGCCTCATGTGATTATGTAACTTTAGTTCACTCCAAAATCTAGAGAGGCATGTTGGACAGTAGAAACGGGTCCCCCTAGTCTTACCCTCCCCCAGAACTCTACTGATGTCAGTGATAGGATTAAAATGCCCGAGTTTGTTCGGTTGACTAGGTGGCGTGTATAACAACCAAACCCAATGTTTAACCAAATCAACTGAGGGACCCCGTACGGGGAAGACCACCCCATTCTTTTTTAAACGAACCCTATCTTCAAATTCAGTTTCGTATTGTACCATAGTAACGCCAATGTTTAAGTGGGCATTAGCCCTTTCAAAAACATCAATGGATCGAAGCGCTACTGGGTATTTTCCTTCTAAACATGAAAAATCTACAATGGGGAAATCGGACCCCTCCTTCCCATGTACAGCCCAATTGTCTAAATTCGTCTTGGTAGCGTCATCTGCTAGAGGCTGAAAGGCTGATATGAGGAAAGCATATCTGAAACACTTTTGACCTGTTTCAAAACAGATCTTCTGAACACCACGACAACCTACGAGATCTGGATTATATTTTAATTCTACTGCCATCCCCCCCCCATGCCCCCCTCTTAAAATAAAATCTTTCTTAAATTTACATATATTTACCCTTAAATTTTCAACGAAAAGAACTAGAGACCCACTAATGTTTTCATTAAAGTTCTCGAGATGTGTTATAATTTGATCGACCCAATCAGTGAAAGCACCCTCAAAATTTTCTAAATTTGAATAAACCAAACGCATCTCGGACTGTATAAAATGATAATAAACCTCGCTTTTTCCCTCATTTAAATAAAACACCTTTAGAACAATGGAGACCTTAATTGAATCCCTACCTCCCCACAATTTTATCTACATAGTTGTGTACAATTTCTACAGGGTCAAAGACAAAATTACCACACAAAAGCGAATTAAAAGGGTCACCAAACATTGCAGTGAAAACAACTATATTATTTAAAATTCTGTTGGACAGCTGAAAGTCTGGGAGAGTTGTCCCCCCTCCCCCTCTTGTATATTACCCCATCCCCCAAGCTGTTCAACAATATTTGGCGAATGCTCCACTTCAGTTGTTTAGAGTGGGGTCGATATGGTATCGGAGGCTGGAGGGTTCCCGTTTAATTCCTGGGTAAAATCATCTAAAATTTGCAATGTGTTTGGACTTAGCAAAGGTAAGTCCCCCTGTTCAACTGTGCTATTATCTAAATTAGTTAAAAGATCATCTAGAAACTCATCAACATTATCTGGAATTTGATGTAAATCATCCCATTGTGAATTGTTGGGGAGCTCCACATGTGCATCTTCTTCTCCTTCTCCAACTGACGAGAAGGGGGGAGATGGGGAGTATGGAACCAGGACAACCTACAAATGAAAAAGTAGCTTATTTTCAAAGTGTTCAAATCATCCCTACTGCTTTTAAAATTTGGATTATTATTGCTTAGTAACATTTGGTTAATACAACTGAAGATAATCTAAGATATGACAAAGAAGGTGACAATTTGTTCGTTTATTTTCAAAGTGTTCAAATTTTTTTTTTTTGGCGCTCCTCCCCAGCGCCCCCCCCCTAACCTTGCCCCACAGCGCTCCCCAACCACCCGTGGCGCTTTTCGGAGCCACAGCGCAGCCCTGTGGCGCTTCTCGGGCCCCGCATCGCTTCCCGCGATGCTTCTCGAGCCCGTGGCGCGTCCCTGACCCGTGGCCCGCCCCCCACCGCGTCCCGGACTCGTGGCGCACCCCTGTGGCGCGGCCCTGACCCGTGGCGCTTTTCGGAGTCACAGCGCACCCCTGTGGTGCTTCTCGGGGCCCGCATCGCTTCCCGCGATGCTTCTCGAGCCCGTGATGCTTCCCTGACCCGTGGCGCTTTTCGGAGCCACAGCGCACCCCTGTGGTGCTTCTCGGGGCCCGCATCGCTTCCCGCGATGCTTCTCGAGCCCGTGGTGCTTCCCTGACCCGTGGCACTTCCCCCAACGCTTCCCTGACTCGTGGCGCATCCCTGTGGCACTCCCCTGACCCGTGGCGCATCCCCCCGGCACTTCCCTAACCTTGCCTCCACAGCACTCCCCGGACCCAGCGGCGCATTCCGGGCTCCGCGGCTCCCAGCCGTTTACCTAATGCCCCAAAAAACCGTATTGTTAGGCGGCATAAGTCGTTTCGCCTACCCCCCCCCCGTACAGGTTGTCTATGACTCCAAATGAGCCTAGATTATTTTTAATCTCGTGTCTGCTCTGTTTCCAAGCGTATTCTCTGGGAAACAGTACAATTAAATTCGAGAACCGTTAATTCTTATTCAACAATGTTTCCACATCACTAAAATATTGGCAAGGCTTTGTAAGATTGAAAGTTATTTTAAAATGTCCTTGCGCAAATTACGGGGTCCATATGTGACAAATAGATAAATGTGATTAATCTCACTCAGTTCCTTCTCTTGAAACTTTGTAGTAATCAATTGTGAAAAATTGGGGATTTTGAGTTTCAAATGGTGAGCATTAATTGAAATTACCCTTGAAAAATATTCACTTATGAGATAACAGCGAAGAGATAGCAACAGAGAAAATATCAAAGATTAGAAAAAATAGCATTTTGAGTTTCAAAGGCAGTGATTATTAATAGAAATTACCTAAAAATATTCGCTTATGAGATATCGAAGCGATAGCAAAGATTAGAAAAGAGCGGTGTCTTTGCGAAAAATTACCTGTAGAGATCTCCTAGGGAGGGGGGACAAGAGACAAGATTCGGGTCAGTTCAAAAAAATACAATTAGGTAACTATGAGGGCGGGGGGACCATAGAAAAGAGTGGTTTCATTGTAAAAAATTATATTTAGATATATCCGAGGGAGTGGGGAGCAGAGAAAAGAGTCGTTTCATTGTAAAAAATTAAAATTAGAAATCTCCGAGGGAGATAAATTTAAAACAATGGTTGGGGTGATGGGTTAATATCTCACAGAGATAAGTTTATATTGGGATTGAAAAGGACTGAAAAATGAATAAATAGAAAGGTAGGAAAAAATACTTACATTTGCATATCCCGGCTGCACTTGGGCACCCGAAGGACCAGGTAGTGTATGCTGGAGGGTGGACGGGGCGACGTCGCTATGTTCTTGTGCGACTGGGCCGGCTATTTCACGATCTTGCATAGCTTCGGCAGGGTTCACCATATTATAAGAAGCCGTCCACTCTCTCTTTAACTTAAACCCAGGCTGCATTGGGGCTGGCACTGATGGTCTTGTCTCGTCCACTCTTGCTTTCTTGAGTGGAGGGGGCACGCATTCTTCACAATTGGCCTTAAAAGAAGAGAAAAAATTAGTATCAAAATAATTTGTCCCCTTTTCACAGAAAGAAAGTTAGTACCCTCATCCATATAATTTTGTTTAGTTTATCACTAAGAAAGCACAACGTAAAAAATTTCGTGAAATATACTAATTGCATCCTTTTTTTGAATCTGAGAATTACAACTCACTGAACCATTCAAAAGCCGGGCTATATAAGTCAGCCTAGTTTCTTATTTTTAGGCATTTCTGTTCTTTTCTGGTTTTAATCTGTATTGAGCATGCCTTGTTTGACACATTTAAAGTATTAACGCTATTTTTATCTTTCCATATCCTTTTACGATAGCTGGTATTTACCCTACCCCCAGAAAAAACATCCCACAGAAAATACCCCCCCCGGCCAATAAACCCTGAGAAAAGACCTGGAAAAATACCCCCTCCCCACAGCAAAAGATATCGCATCCTTTTGAATCTGAGAATTACAGCTCACAGAGCCGTTCAAAAGCCGGCCTAGTTTGTTTGAAGAAAATCCCCCCTCCTAATACTAAACGTTGAAAATGTGTATATTTAGTCAAACATCGAAGCATTGATCTGAGCTATGATTCTTTTTCAGTTATCCAATAAATAAAAACATGTTTTTAGTCGTGTCCTTTTGAATCTGTGAAATCTTTGGAAACTAAACTGCTAATGAGCAGGAAATGCTCTAAAAAGGGTCAGAGCTAATTATATGCCTCGCACCGGAGAGCCTTGTGTCAAAACAGAACGGCATTTACATTAAAAATTGACAGAAGTCAGTAGACACTAAATCACAATAGAGAAAAGTCAAACTTTAACGAAAAGAGATTTATTTCTTTTTGCGAGAATTTGGGGTTGTAAAACATGGGTGGGGGGGGGGTTAGGTTTCGAGGGTAAAAGAATATATTTTATGTTTTCCATTGATTATAATGATGTTTGTATGGTTTGGGGGGGGGGATTTGGGGTAAAGGAATATATTTACGTTTTAGCTGAACATACTGGAGGATGTCCAAGGAAAATTCGTTTGAAAATAAAAAATAAACTTACATTGCAAATTGAAGTTGACATGGCTTCTAATTCATCAAATTTATCCATTGTTGTTTACACAGCGTCAAAATACTTTCTGATAATTGAATCACATTGCATGTCCGTTATATACGAAATCTCAAGGGTAAATTGTTATGTAACGGGGAAATCATATGTAAGCAGCCCTCTGATTGGCTGAGAAAGGGGATGTATCCGACTCGCTGATTGGCTGAGAAGGAAACACGTGATCTAACTGTTTCCGGGAAAGTCATAACATTGGCGAGAGCAACAACAACAAATACTATTTCTGGACACCAAGACATTCGCCTCGAGCATGTACATGACCAAAACAACAACAAATACTATTTCTGGACACCATGACATTCGCGATCGATTACGCAATCAAGTTCTCGGAAATTCACTTCCCCCTCGAGTCCCAGATCAATAACATTGTTCCCGTTAGAATTCAATGCGCATGTGCAACCTCCGCCACGGAGCTATTACACATAGAAACATCAAATAAATCGACCTTGGAAAAAGAGGTCATTGACCCCATTACGTAATCATTCTCCCTAGGGAGGCTATGCCCTTATATGGTGTGGGCGTGGGAGTTTTAAAAAAAGTGTCCGGATCGGGATTCGAAGGGGTATTGTGGGCGTGGGACCTCATGATAGGGTTCTACTTCTGTTACTGCAACTACTAGAATTTACAGCGCTTCATCGGACACTTCTCATACAGCTACCCCATTCAACATCGACCCAAACATTAAAAAAAGACCCCGGTGACGGTGAAAAACATTAAGCCATATGAGTGTAATGTTTGTGCTAAATCATTTTCTATCATCTCTCTGTTATCTACTCATGGGCGCAGGCAGGATTAGGCAGAATATTGTCTAGAGGGGGGGGCAGTCGATAGTGTGATGGAGTTTTATCAACTTCTTTTTACAAACCATCTGCTTTTTCAGCCATATCTAATGTAAATTTGAAGTTCAAGGGGGGAGCTGCCCCCCTGCCTCCTCCCTACGCCCATGTATCTACTCACATTAAAACTCATACAGGAGATAAACCTTACGCCTGCAAGGCCTTTACTAAACAATTTTTCAGACATTTCAAATTTTAATAGGCATCAGAGGATTCATACCGGCGAAAAACCATATAAGTGCAATTTGTGTAGTAAAATGTTTTCCGGGAGTTATTCCGTTTCTTCTCATATGAAAGTTCACGCTAGGGAAAAACCCTATACGTCTATTATCGGTACTAAAGGATTTTCTCAATGAGAGAAAATCTATTTAAGCACATGCATTGTCATACAAAAATCATTAATAAACGAAAATAGACCGCAGAAATAAATTTAACTCGATTCTTCAAGAGTGAATACACAATTTTGTACAATAATCTTGCAATAAATTTATTTTTACATATTAATTTTGTCTAAACATTCGATAAACCTAGAGTAAGAATACGACAAGGGATTTCTCTACATGTATAGCTCGAGATCTTCAACATATACTAGAAAACATGCCCGCTAGGAGATTCGAAACGCTAATGTGGCTCTACTAAGCCCTTCATGGGAGATTTCCTTTGTATCCCCACGTTCTTTTTGTCGTTCTAGAAATGGGGCTTTTCCTTTCGTGGTATATGAACTATTTATTGCCTTCTCATCACATTTTTTTTTGGGGGGGGGGCTTTAGATTTCCCGATATGGTGTAGCTTTCCTATAGCATTTTCTTGCTAATATTCATTTTTTCATGTATCCCAGACATTTTTTAACTTTAATGGGGGAGCATCAAATTACCGTTTCTCCAAAAATTGTTTTCTGTGCGTACGGTTAAAATATCAAATTTCTAAACATTGTTTTTTTGCTTACACCTTCGATAAGCCTAGGGTATATTTTACGTCATTCTCAGCCTTTTTTTTATTCCTTATTTTTTTCAAGAGCTTTATGTTTTATCGGGGACATGCGACCGAATTGACTCGAACGGGGTTAGTTTATGCAGGTCCGTCTTAGGGCATCAATCATTCTAGATTTTGGCTGCACTTTCATGGGGTGTCCCCCCACCTCCCGCTTTCAGAAATCATACAAATTTTCTGAAGGTCGTAGCCTTTAACGAATAATATTAAACTTAATGAAATTTATACTTTAGAATCTTCACAAAAAGCCAATGCTTTCGATGCACCATTTGCAATAAAACTTCTGTTTTTGGAAGATTTTCATTAGGATCCCTTGACTTTCAGAGGGAGTTCTCCCCAATTTCAGAAATCTAACTTTTTTTTCAGTCTTGGTTTGCTTGGTTTCTTAAGGGAAAAGCCCATTTTTGCCAAGCTTAGCCTTACCTAATTCAATGAGTATATGAATTTTCTACTTTTTTACATCCTAAATTTAAATTTTCAGCTTTGCCAACAATCCTTCACCAAGCTAAACTAGTCAAAAGAGACTATTTTATTAAATTCAAAACAAGTTCTCTTTTTTTTTAATTTCCTCCTAAATATGGCGTAACACTTCTAGATCTTGAGGGTTTTAACCGATTTTTCTCTGTATTTTGATATTTGCTTCATTTATTTTACTATTTTCTCGTTTTAATAAGGCCAGAACATGAAAAATCAACTTCACAGATAGAGCGGCAAAGCAATATTGGGGTGTTACCTGCCAGGTGGGGGAGGGGATCATGAGAGTGTTTATTTTGTTAGCTCCAAAACAAGTTCTTTTTTTTATATTCCTCCTGAATATGGCTTAACACTTCTAGATCTTCAAGGTTTTAACCGACTTTTCTGTGTATTTTATGATTTGTTTCATTTTTTTTACTATTTTCTCTGCGTAATAGGTCCAGTACATGAAAATTCAGCATTACAGACAGAGTGGCAAAGCAATATTGGGGCGATTTCTTTTACATTTCCTAATATTTGCGTTCTGGTGTAAAAGTTGGTCTTGAAATTTTTCCCGCTCCAAGTACATTTTTTTTTAAAGAAAAGATAGTAATACATCCCTTGACACAAATATTTCCATTACCGAATGTATTTTATATGTAAAAAGATTAATGTTGTGCCTAACCTAACACTAGCTGTAGAAAAGCTTAGATCTGAAGGCGAGCATGTAAAGATAGTCGAAATTCAAAAATATGAAAATACAGAAAAAGTATGTCTTTTCTAGTATATCTTGAGTAGAAAGCCCCCAGGAGATTTGACACGAACAAGATCACAGCCAATCAGAGGGCTAGAATCCGAAACGAACAAGACCACGCCCTATTTCCAAACCAATCAGAGAGTTAGATTACTGCCGGGTGTTACATCACCAGACTCCATGGAATTTCAGTATTGAATTTTAGATCATTTCTGCTATGACATAATTTGTCCATGCGACTTTGTTTATATTGATTGCACTTCGAGGCTAAGGTAACAGTTTGTTTGAAAGAATTGAGGAGCAAACACCAAACAATGTGGATAATTTAGATGTTATTGCAACGCAAATTTATAAAGTAATTTTTATTTATAAATAATTAATTGAGATATTTGCATGGTAAATTTTTACCAAATCATATTATTGATTTACGAATAAAGTGGATATACCACTCGATGCCTTTTTTTCCTGCCCTTTCCAAATATAATAATCATTTTTTGCCGGAAATGAATTTTAGCCCCCACCCCTATATATTCAAATTCAGGGTATATATTTGCACATTAGGGAGGGGGGTTGCATAAAGCGTGTATTAAATGTAACCCAGCTAGTATTTTTCTCTGAACACATTTTCTACTAGGCTAGGTTTTGAAAATGTCGTTTTATGTAAATTTTAGGCCTATAAACTGTGTGTTAAGGAGATTTTTCTATCTAATTATAGTAGGAACAAACTTTCTAGAGTTTATAAAATTTAGAAGGTTTTATAATGGGGGGGGGGGAGGAGGGAGGTTCTATAGCCTAGTCTAGACTACAGTAAAATTTATCCCCACTTAATTCTTTTTTTAGAAGCATAATTTCTTTAATGCAGAATGACAGTATTTTCTTATGTATTTAATTTGCCATACAATAGTATAAGTAAATATGACGGCACTAGACCCTTAAGGTCCAAACTGGCGGTACTGATCTCTGTTTCGTGGCCCTTCAGCCAGGAAACGCAATGGGGGGCTGGGGGCCAGCCATCCTGTGCTTTCACACACCCTTCCTGCTTACCTTCCCCAGATTTCTCCAGGTACCCATTTAGAGCTGGGTCGACTCTGGCTAAGCTTACAGAGTCACACCACTGACCCGCGTCCAAAACCAAATAACTGGCCACGCCAGGGATCGAACCCGTGCCCCTTGGACAAAGAATTCTCAACCCAGCGTACGTCCACTTAGCCAGGACGGCTAGTATACAATAGTATAATAAATAAATAAATAAAAGAGCCTAACGGTGTATAAGAACTATCAACTTTTTAGCTAATTTCAATGATAAAACTCCCCCAAAAGTTGTAAAATGTTTTTTTTAACTATAATTTAATTTCTTTTTAAGGATAATTTTGAAGAATATGCCCCTCCTGCCGTCAAAAAGGCCTGAATTGAGAATGAGAACCACTCACGTCCCACAGTATTTAAATACATAGGAACTTCGAGGTCCTATATACAAGGCGAGAATACAAGGGCATATATGCAAGAAGAAAGTAAATTGATAATGAATACGATGGCATTGCAAGGAACAAATGAAGTGAGTTTTAAATTTTATTGATATTTCCACTAATGATTTTTTCTCCAAAAAGGAAACACATCTTGCTTGGTTCGTATATATTTTTTGATTCTAATACCTGTTTGAAATCAAGTTTTGTGACCGTTTAAATCAGAGAATGTAGTATCTTAATAATAAGATGAGAGAAACGATAGTTAAACAGTTTGTCTTTATCTCAGAACTGACTTGGCCTGATGTCTGCATCCTTAGCCGTAATCAAGTGTGTAGTGTGATTAGTTTAGAACCCCTAGTCTCAAAAATTTATTAAAAGAAAATATATGATGCATGAATTTAATCGACACTGGGAAAAATAAATGTGATTTAAAACGACGTTAAAAAGTCAGTAGTTTAATTTTGTTTGAGACTTACAAATATTTTCATCATTTTTTGGTCGCTCAGGTAATCAAGTTTCTTAGAAAACTGTTTCTGGTCTAATACAGAAAAAGGTACTTTTTGACCACTTATATTCAATGATTCTTATTCTTTGAAACTTTCAAATATACACACTTCTATTCTTTTACAAATACGGTTGAAGAACTTGAAATCAAAATGCTAATTATTGTTTTGAGCGATGTTTCATCTTTTTCCAGATTACCCGATGTTTCTGTTGTGCTCATTTACATTTCGAAACGATCATTAAACAGTCCGTCTTTATCTTAGAACTGATTTGGTCTGATGTCTGTATCCTTAACTGTAATCAAGTGTGTAGTGCGATTAGTTTAGAGTCCCTAGTTTTAAAAGTTCTTTAAAGGAAAACATATGATGCATGAATTTAATCGACACTGGGAAAAAATAAATGTGGTTTGAAACAACGTTAAAAATTCTGTAGTTTAATTTTGTTTGATACTTACAAATATTTTCATCATTTTTGGTCGCTCAGGTAATTAAGTTTCTTAGAAAACTGTTTCTGTTTTAATGCAGAAAAGATAATTTTTGACTACTTATATTCAATGATTCTTATTCTTTGAAACTTTGAAATATACACACTTCTATTCTTTTACAAATACGGTTGAAGAACTTGAAATCAAAATGCTAATTATTGTTTTGAGCGGTGTTTCATCTTTTTCCAGATTACCCAATATGTCTGTTGGGCTCATTTACAATTCTGGATTGTTTTATCGATTAGAATATAACAATAGACAGTTGCTTAATCTTAGGATTCCTAAAGATGACTACTGATTATAATGAAAAAAGGAAGACGCCCCTTTGTAATTTTTGGAAAGAGTATGGGCGCAATTTAAGCATTTTGATTGATGACAGTAGGGGTCCCACAAATGTTGGGCTGGGGGTATGGGATACTCTTCAGAGAAAAGAAGAGTTTCCAGGGGAGTTCCTCAGAAAATTTTGAGAAAATACATGCCTAAATGTGTTTTTAAGCTGTCTGGAAACTTACTTTTGGAAATTTTTTTATAATGGATACTGACTACCTAAAAGTAAAACAGTAGTTGAGGCATGGGCCTGCACTAAGGCTGCAATAGATCATTTTTCTTTAAGCGGTAACGCAGAAAAGGATACAGTCCCTTTATATGGGCCTCCCTAAAGAAGTCGAACAAAGATGCTACAGTCAAACGGCAGACACGCTTTGAAAAAAGTGTTTTTACAAGATGATTCAAGACGCAGACGAGAGAAACACTTTGCCTAGCATGGCTTATTGCTTATACATTATTAAACTGTGGTTTTTTGGAGTTTGGATTGTAAATATGATATATCAGTAATGCATATCAGTTGGCTATTAAATTGAAACTTTCAGAACATATAGAGTGTTTTTTGGGGGGTTAGGGGGGGGGGTTGTGGGTGGGGGGGGGGGGGTTGTGAACTAACCAAATGGTACTATATGTGCACAGATATTGCTACTAATCGTTATTTATTTTAATGCACACGTTTTAAAGGATTTGGAAATATAAGTTACTAATAATCCAATTTTCAATTTTTTTTAAATTAGGGTGATTTATACACATTGAAAATAAGTGTCTATTTTCTTTATAGGTTAGAACGGATTCATCACTACCTTCTCCCCCAACTGAAGAAACAAGTCACGAACTATGTGATCGCATTGACGAAACGGTATTAATTGAAACCCCAATGCAATTTCGTGAAGCTGTTGAAACACCACCACATAGGGAAGGTTACGGTAAATTTTTACGGGGGTGTTATGGTAGTGATAATTTATATGGTATACCTGCTGACATTATTGACGAAATAGT
Organism: Artemia sp. Qi Xiang Cuo; assembly: GCF_049724085.1. Classification (NCBI taxonomy): domain Eukaryota; kingdom Metazoa; phylum Arthropoda; class Branchiopoda; order Anostraca; family Artemiidae; genus Artemia; species Artemia sp. Qi Xiang Cuo. The sequence goes on from NC_142800.1 coordinate 21,056,706, forward strand.
AAAGTCAGATAGCCTATAGAAGAATATTTGAATGTTGGTAGTAATTATTTCGATGTAATGATTAGCGCATTTCAACAAAGTAATTAAATTAGCCCAATACGATGTTTTCTAGAGAGCGACCCACCTTGGCTGAGTCCAAATATCATACAAATTTTAGATAATTTTAGTCATGAGTTAAGTGAGAACCCTTCCCTCACAGATTTAATGAATAAAGCCACATTTCAATTGAATTCAATTGAACAAGAAAATGAATTCGCTTTGATTGATTCGCATAGTCCTAACGCATTAGAGGTTATGTTAAGCGAACTGGGAGATTTCACTCCATACACCAGCCTTATTGATGAACAATATGGGGGAGGGGGAGTAGGTAGTGATGATATACAATTTCACCGCTACCCAATTTTCAGCCAACAAATTCAATTCTGAATACAATAGATATTTTTACTGCAACCTTTGGTGATCCGTTTAATACACTGATAGCAGGGAATATTATAATCGAACCTGTAAATATCATCCATGCATATGCGGGTAAGATTCGAGCGCTTCTTGAACACTAAATTCAGTTGTGGGGAGGGCGAAACAGCATTAAGGCCTCAACTGTTTTAAAAATATTCTATTTAAATGAAAATCATGGTGAGGTTTATGACCATTACGTGCATACTGAAATGTTGGTGCTGCACCCTCATTTGGAGAATTAAGATAATGTTTTCATGCAATAGGTTGACAATTCTGTCACACATCTGGACAACTATAATGAGAATGGTAGTGGTTCAGTGGTTTTATTTGTTGAAAATTTAAGTGTAAGTATATTTAAATTTAAAAAGGATTTTCTTTTAAGAGGGGGTGGAGGGTGGCTAGGATCTATAGTTTTGAAATATAATCCTGAATTAGAAGGATACAGGGGTGTCCAAAGAATCTGTTTCGAAACAGGCCAAAAGTGTTCTATGTACACATTTATTATATCGGCTTTTCGACCTCTACAAGATAAAGCTACAAAGAAAAATTTGGACCAGTGTGCCGTGCACGGTAAAGAAGGGTCTGATTTTCCCAGAGTAGATTTCAGTTGTTTAACAGGTAAGTTTCCGGTAACACTCAAAGGAATAAATGTTTTTGAACGGACAAATGCACATTTAAAAATTGGTGTTACAGTGCTACAATACGGAACGGAATTTAATGAGGGGTGCGTTCTAATAAAAAAGGGGTAATATTCCCAGTAAGGGCCCCGTCTATTGAATCAGTGAAACACTGGGTTTGGTTGTTGTACACACCACCTAGTGAACCTAATCCAATTGGTCATTTTAATCCCATTACTGATATTAGCAAAGTTGTGGGGGAGGGAAAGAAGAAGGGGGTACGATACTATTGCCCAATGTGTTTGTCTAGATTTTGGACGTAATTAAAGCTACATAATCACATGAAACACTGCAAACTACATGGATATCAATCTGTTGTGACAGTTTACGGTGACCGAGCAATTTCACAATTTAGAAATTTGCCGAATAAACTTATGCAAAGTGATAAATTAAGTTTAGACTGTGAGGCCGAGCTGACAGATGGGAACGAACTCCAATTTCCACATCGTATCAATGAGAATCAGGCTTTTGAAGTTTCTTTTATCCATGCGCAAAAAATTATCAGTAACACAATGCGTCTCTTAGAAATAGTTTACATATTGGACGAGGAAGATTGCATGATCAAAGCATTGACTAAATTAATTGTCAAAGCGAATGGGGCTATCTCTCGCTTGAGACACATACACTACCCAATGATACTATCGGTAGAGGATCACCTGGCCATTAAAAATAAGCAAATATGCTGGGTATGTAAGGGGGACTTTGAAAACAGGACTAAGGGGAAAGGGGCCAGGGGGAAAAGACTAAGGGGGGAAGGGGAAAGTCTGGGACCATGCTCATTTATGGCAGGACATATCATTAGGGGGTAGTAATTTGCGTGGTGTAGCACATCAATCGTGCAATGTGAATGTGAGCCAGTAGTATTTTATACCACTTTTCATTCACAATTCAAATTATGATTTGAAATTTATTTTACCGGCTTTGGCAAGTATGTGCAGGGAGGGGGTTTCAGATAGCCCATGGGTAAATAACTCATTTACCTACAATGTTATACCCAAATCAACTGAGAAGCTGTTGGTTTTAGAGTTCAAGTGGCAAACAGTTGATAAAGGGAAAACGCGCTGAAATAGAGTCCAGTTCCTATTCACTTTTGGTTTTTCCCCAAAATTTTGACTCATCTCATTAAGTTAATGTAGTGAAACAATTTCGATTTCTTCTCTTTACTGAAACAGCGTTTTCGAGACAGTAAAATGTTTGACCTGCTGAAATGTAAAGGCATATATGAATATGATTATTACAACTCTATCGCAAGGTTAAGTGATGAGAAACTCCCCCCTATTGAATCATTCTATAATTCACTTGCCGACAATGAATGCACTGTCGAAGACTATGAATTTGCCAAGAAGGTATGGGCTAAGAGGGCCTGTAAAAATGGTTGGAATTGTTGTAGAATGTACTTGGCAAGCGATGTGTTAACTCTTTTTGACATTGTATGCTAGAACACAGACCAAATTTAGTCGGTATTCGGGATAGACATTGGCTATTATTTTTCAATACCACACCTCGCGATTGACTTAATTCTAAAAAGCAGTAGGGAGGGAATAGGTTTGATCACCGATGTGGATCAACACTTATTTGTAGAAAGATCTATGAGGGGGATATGTTTTTCACGGGGATCGCGTCTTAAAAACTGATCCAAGTGGGCAGAACTCTGTTGATGGATGTAAAATTCAATGCTGTTTTGCTGGACATGAGCTCACTATACCATTTGGCAATGTCTCACTATAGTTTACCGTATGGCAATTACAAATGGTTTGGAAATCCTTGTGCCATAGATTTCCCCGACATTCACACTGTCGATAAAAATGGTCCCCAAGGATGGTTTTTTGAAGTTGACGGTCACATACCTATTGAACTCCACGATTCTGTCAAAGATTTTGTTTTTCCGTGGGTAAATAGACCGGTCTCCAAGGACTCTTTGAGTCCATACTATCCGTCTTTGGTAGAGGATATGGGCATACATTGGACCCCCTCTAAGCAGAAACTATTTGCAGATCTGGACCCGAAGCAGAATATTGTTGTTCACCATGCGCTATTGCGATGAATGGTGACCAATGCTTTCAGGGTTACAAAGATACACAGAGCCCTGCAATTCGATCAAAAACCCTACTTGGAAATATTTATTAACACTTTTGTCAGTAAATGTTCACAGGTAAAACTTAAAGTTCAAAAAGAAATGTATAAACTTATTTTAAAATCAGCTTTTGGGAAAATGTGTGAAAGCGTACGAAACAGATTTCCTTATGACGTTGTAACCTGCCCCAGAGAATGTGCACGAATCGTCGCCGATCCCAATTTCACAACATTCACTGTTATAGACCCGAATATGGTTCTCCTACACAGAAAAAAGAGAAATGTTGTTCTGAATAAGAATATTGAGGGAGGAAATTCAGTACTGGAAATATCCAAAAAACTCATGTTGTCATTCTTTTACAATGTGTGTAAGGTACAATAAACAAGGGAGGGGGAAGTTCAAGTGTACTATGGAGACACAGATTCTCTATTGTTAAAAGTTAAAACCGAGAATTTATTGAAACATTTGGAAAATGGCGCCCATAGCATCTCTCGGCTGGATTACACGAATTGGAATTAGAGTATCTATCCCAAGTTGGTGAAACGCCAGGCCCTCCAATCAATTATTAATGTTAAAGTCTGAGACGGGGAGCGATAAAGTCTGAAACACGGGAATACCCAATGGGTCTTCCCCGGTCCAAAATATACTGTGTGGAAACACACGAGAAGGATGTAAAACAAGCCTGCAAAGGGGTGCCTACACGCTTTGTAAAAAAATAATTTCAATATGAGTGTCTACAGAAACTGTGTGGATAAAAGTTTAGTGCCAAGAGGAAAAGTAATGGCAATTCGCTCATTACAATTTAAGAACTATACTGTAAGAATGGAAAAAATGCCATGTCTTGCATATCCAACAATGTCTATGTACTCGAGGATGGTGTGAGGGTACTCCCCCATGGACACTACCGTATTTCAGATCGTGTTGAATGTATGGACTATCGAAAACAACTCGGTCTGGATAAATTAACTTAACTTCAAAGAAAATAGTACTTGGTGGGGGGGGGCAGCAATTTCCCATATAATCTAAATTCCCTTTCCGTTGCTATCAGCATCATCGTCAACATCATTTAACTTTTACTGCAATTGTATACAGTTTTTACCGCCGTAGCGGGTTAGCCTTTGGCCCCGGGGGTGGGGTGGGGGTCCCAACCCCGGGCAGGACCTTGGCCCCGGCACGGCTTTTGGCCGTGAAGGGAGGGGGGTCCCTGCCGGGCCCGGGGGGGGGGAGTGGGATTCTCATCTTTTAAATGTTGTAAATAGTGTTTTGTTATATTCTATTCTTAGTCTACAAATGTGTTCAACTGTGCTGCTGATGTTGTTATTGCAGTTGCTGTATTTAAAATACATGTTGTTCTTGTTATTGCCAATAAATGAAAGATATTAAATTGTTCTTTTGCTGTTATTGTTGTTGTACAAAAAGTGTTGTTAATAAAAGAAAAAATTTGTTTTTATTGTTGCTATTGGATTTCGTACTAGGTAGATGCTGTTCTAAGGGTAAATTATTATTATTTATTCATTAGACAAGTATGGTTTACAGTTAGTTGTAGCCCAACTGCTGCCAACAGCAATATGTATCAATTTAAAACACCATTTAGGTTGTTTCCCTGTGGTCCGTCAATGTCGGGGGAAACGACACTTTTAGCTAAAATAATTAAAAATTCTAATAAAATGTGTTTGGAAAAACCAAAGAAAATTTACTATCGCTATAGTGTTTTGCAAGAGTCTTATGATAAAATAAAAGCTATTGTCACTGCTACATCTATGCCAATACAATTAATACGGGGACATGATGTTTTCAATAGTATTGAGCCAAACTCATGGCTGATTCTTGATGATTTAACTGAATCCATTGAACAGTTCTCACAGGAAATGCTACAACTGTTTACTGTTCGCTCTCATCATGAACATATTTTCATAGCCCTATTTATACATAATCTGTTTCACCAGAGCAAGTGTATGATGACTCTTGCTTTGAACTGCACCTTCTACTAAGTTGTTCGTGATTCAAATTCTCTAATAACTCTCAAAAAGCAAATATATCCAGGTGCCCCCAAATTTCTACTTTCAGCGTACAGTCAGGCGACAAATAAGCCTTACGGGGAGAGTCTTTTGGATCTTAATCAGAATGCTCCGAAAGATTTGCTCCTAGTCACAGATATTTTCGACAAATAAATTAGTGTATGTCTTCCGGGGAACAGTAGAAAGGGCTATTATTTGCCATCATGACACTGAATAAACTATACGAAAATAGACGCTTATTTTCCGTTATAAGCACTTCAAAACCCCCACTCAGGAAGGCCCTACTCAAGCATGGTGTTAACAAAGAAGTTATTAATCTAATATCTGAAATTTGCTTAAATTTAAGTTAGGGCAACGTACATTTGTCAGAAGGTGTTAGACAACAGATAAATCAACATCGTTCCACTGTGCGTGCCTTGGCTTGCAAAAACAAAGGAAAAGATTTTTTAAGAAAACGTTTCCTTCAAGTGAGCGGTAGCTTTTTTTTACATTTGTACTGCCAATAACCGCAGGACTCTTAAACAATTTTCTCTAAATGGGTAAAATCTACAAAGTGACTCTAATAGTACTTGTTTCTTCACCAATTGAACACTTTGAGGACAATCTAAGCAAATTCATTAATGATGAAAATATTGCCGATGATAAAAAGCTATCTTTACTTCAAGATGCACTTCGTAGCGTGAAAAAACATAGACCGTATCGTGAGAGACCCGCCGTCGTCAATGTCACTGATCCCCCTCCCCCAAAAAAAGGAAACATCAATTGGAAACCTACTGCCACACACCTATCGGGAACAAAGTAAAAGAGTATTATCAAAGTATCTCATGTTGGAAAGTGGTGATGATTATCAATTTCAAGTCGTTAGCACAGGGAAACGAATTATAATTCAGGAAAAAAGTTATAATCTGCTCGATTTAATTTGTGATATGGTTACAAATCCTAAAGGACTTTTATCATTTGACAATAATCTATACAACTTTCTAAATACATCAAACTTCCCCAAAAGTCTTATTGGCAATAAGCAAGTTCTAAAGAAATTTACGGAATATAGTAGGAGTGTCAGCCCTCTAACAACAACACCACTTAAAAAAGAAGAAGAAGAAGATTGTAAATCAATCTTGGAAAATACTAGCACTCCTAGTAGCAATTATTTGATAACACCGATGATGATGGCTACACAAAAGCGAAGACGCATTGATATGAACTCACCGTCACAAGCACCACCCTCCATTGTGTAAAAGGGTAGTGGGTATTACACTACGTGTTTGCATTCAAAATGGACGAAGTTTTAAGACATGTCTGTGAAAATATTGGTGAAGTGGGAAGTCTAACTTCCCCCACATCACTTTCTAAAGTTGCCTCTAACATCAGTGGCAGCAGGAGCAGCTGCAGCACTTTCAAAAATGCAAATTGTATCTAGAAAATGACCCGAGTTACACTCTACCTCGGAATCGCAGACTTCGTGGCAAACAATATCGACAAACTAAAGCCTTTTTCCCTCTGCATATAATCCCAACAGATCTTTTAACTCTAGATGAGATTCAAAGACGTCACAATACACCCTTCAAATATATTCTAGTGGAAAATCAGTGTCTTTAGTCGCTATGCATATGCCATTCCATTGCGAACAAAGAGAGGTGTTGAAGTTGCTCAGGCTTTATAAAGTATTCTTGTACAAGATAACTATAGAAACATTTAAATGACCGCGGTAGCGAATTTCTTAATCCACATATGCAAAAGGTTCTATTGAAATATAATACAAAGCTCTCTCATAATCACAGTCCGATAAAGGCTGCATTGGCTGAACGATTGATAAGAACGATTCGTCTATTAATTTCGAGATATTTTACACTGAAAAATACTGTTGCCTTTATTCATGATTTAGATAAAATCATCCAAATATATAACCAACGACCTCATCGATCTCTGTCCAGTGTTAGCCCTCAGGAAGTTCATTGCAGTGAAAATACATTTGACACTTATTTTAAAACAATATTCCAGTGAAAAAAAACTGTAAAAAAATTCAATGTTGGCGGTACAGTTCGAATTAATAGAATCAGCAATATTTTTGAAAAGAGGAATTATTTATGGTTCACTGAACTTTTTAAAGTGTCCAAAATCCTAGACACCGAACCTATGACATATGGTCTGTGAGACCCCTTAGATGATGAGATCCTCGGCGGTTTTTATGAATATGAAGTATAAAAAGTTAGAAACAGTAGTGAAATTTATCAAATTGAAAAGATCCGTAATCGCAGGGGCACGAGACAGTTGTTTGTTCGTTGGCTAGGAAAAAACTCTGATTTTGATTCTTGGGTTGCAGTTTAACACATTAACAATGCCCAATGATTTCTATGTGACATTCATGTCCAATGTCTCCGACCCTCTTTACAGTAATTTGAATAAAACAAGTGACTTTTGGACGAAACTCTATCCCACTATCAAATTCGACGGCGCGTATGCAGTGGCTCTTGTCGACTGTATTCTCAAAAATACCTATGATATCCTGAGAAAAGATCACAAATATGATATAAAAATTACACCCTATGATTGGCCGCCAGCCGTTAGCGAACAACATAAAATTCAAAAATCAATTGGTTGTATTATCCATATGTTGAATTACCATGCGAGGAACTCACTTGTATGAATTATTTATTTCGTTTTATCAATAAAAGAATTTTCACTCGTAAAAAAGGAGCCTTTTATTTCAACTATTCAAAGGAAGAAGCAAGATCTACATTAGTTCACCCATTGCCAGTGAAAAGGTTATTCTCAATGATAATCTAAAAGATAATCTTAGCTTGAAACTGAATATAATCAATGGGAAAATTGCCGGAAACGCAAATGTTATTTTTGCTGACTACATGCCGGCCTTCTCCACGGAAACGTAAATATTTCTTTATGCTTCATTTGTTGAAACATCCAGAGTTGGAATAGCAATGTTCCCCTCCTACGAGTTCTTGAACGAAAAACCAATCAAGATCATATTCATCATTACAATATAAAGCATCTTCAGTATATCCCCGTAAACACTTCCTATTTGGAACTCTGACAGTTAACACTAAGAACTGAATCAGGTGAGCCTCTAGCAATATCAAAAGGTTTGGCTGTAAGTACATGCCATTTTCGACCCATCGTTGTCGGTGTTAAGAAAAAACCAAGATGTCTAATAGAAAAGTGGTATTCATTTGTCCTGATATTGACTGCTATGTTAATACTCTTGACCCAAGACAACTGGGCAATGGAATGGACTATTACAAAGATCGTTCATCAATGTATGGCTATGGTCTTGGCAGTTGGCTTGCTAAGCTGTTTTGCTCTGTACTACCTCTGGATAAAAAATGTTTTGTGATGGCTGCGACAGATTTTGCTTCCGCTACACTATACGATAGGAGCTCTGGCAAGGATTTTAAAAAATGGGCTTCGGACAATCTTTGGTCCAGTGCACGAACCCTTGGCGAGCAATTGAAATCTCAATAGAAAAGGAAAATAGAAATAGAAAAGAAAAGGTTTCAAATGGAAAAGATTTAAAAAGTTTGAGAAACAGTGCACCACTCATCAGTCTCTACTCAGGTCGGAAACGAAAGACATCACTCCTGTCAAAGAAAAGAAGGAGAAAGACGACACGTAAGTAAACAGAAGAAGAAGGCCAAGGATAAGAATTGTTCGACCTACACAGGATTTCTTTTCCTAGACTGAACAACGGCATATCTACTGCATTTGCATTCACATCCTTCAATCCCTTCATATTTAAATCTATACAGTGCAAACAATGTCGATTAGAGTGTAAAACATGGATAATATGAACAATTTCATCCAAAACCATAGCTGTGCGGTAATATCCATTTTCAAATTTATTCCAATGAAGAGTACTTTATGGATAGGTCTTCGACATTTATAGATTTACGTATAATCGTCAAGAAATCCGACAATGGAATGCCAATTCGTGCTGATGGAATATCCTATGAAAATTGTTCATTGCAACATTTATTTCGTCAAATCAGTGACCACATAAATAACGAACTGGTAAGCCCTAACAAAAATTTCTAAAAATAGGCAACTCAAATACAATCCATGTTAATTCTTTCCTAGTCTTAAACAGAAGTTCGAGGCAACTTCAACAGATATGAACATATTACAGATACTATTAGTACAAATGCAATTAAAATTGCTACAACTAGTAAATTACATGTAGTTAGAAGAATATATCATGAGATATTAAATATACCCCAATGGCTACCACCAAATATAAAAGTGGATACAAAATTGACGCTTGCTCCATTCAATTTCATTTTACAAAAGGAAATTCCTGCAGATCCTGATATAACTCTCTTCCTCACCTTTGCAATACCACATGTACGAAAGCAGCAGGTTATGAGTTCTGTTGCTTTAGCAGTGAAAAAACTGAGAGCCAGTGGAAATAATATTAAACTACTTGTTCCTCATACAATCACCAATCAACGTCATATTGCCACAGGCTCGCGCACCTTCAGCAACTCATCCTTTATCAATGGCGTAATTCTATCAAAATTAGCATTGGCCTTTGTAAAAAGCGCTAGCGCAATAGGATCATGGACTGGTTGCCCATATAAATTTAAGATGTTTGGACTTTCATCTCTTGTATGCAAAGTAAATGGAATCCCACTCTATAATATATATTTTGATAAATCCTATAGGACATTGTATGAGTTGACAATGCAAACCTTAGATCCTGATTCACAATTATTTGAAAATGGTATAACCGAAGAAATGTTCGCTAAAACACATGATATCATTGTACTAGACTTGTCTGGCACTCAAGATAATGAGTATAGTACGAACGGGGATTGTGCGTTTAGAGTGTACATTGCCGACCCCTTTTTTGAGAGTATCGTACTGATCTCGTTAAATCAATTTGAAACCTATTGGGAAATCACTCTCGAAGGCAGTGTTCTATTAGACCTTGCACCATGAACACTAGTCAAATAATCAGTGAATTTAATATGGACCCCTACATGTCCAAATACAGATCCTATTGTTTACCATTGGACTTCCTTGGAAAAATTCGAAGTGCAAACAATACCCTAATCATTGGTAATAGTAGTCCGTCGACGGTGAATACCGGCCATTGGCTTTGCATCTTTCAAACAGTGAAGACTATTGATTTTTTTCATCCTCTCAGCCTACCTTATACATTCTACACTCCACACATCAACAACCATATTGACAGCGGTGGGAAAACTATTGTTTAAAATCGGAAGAGAGTGCAGGATCTAAAGACTAAAAGTTGCAGCTTCCAGGCGCTACTGTATTTCGTGTTCAGATGTCGCGGCTATACTTAAAAGCCGTTTCTCAACATTTACGTAAAAAATTCACGTCTGAACGATTTTATGGTGGAAAATATGCTCTCTGACCTGTATAATATGGATTTTAGTGCCCTACGAGTAAAGTTTTTTAAAAATGTATGTAAATTTGTTTATTACTAAAAAAATGTATATACACAACAACAATGTCTTTATTCTACACTTTAGATTTCTTCTTCTTCTTCTGGTGTGTATAGGCAACTATTGAGAACCACTAATGCTGGTAGATCATTTGAATTCACTGTATATTGATCTTGATTGGCTGCAAAGTCAGGGTCATATTTTCTACAGTACAATGTAACTTCACTCTTATCATATCTCTTTGTATAGTCAATGATACTATTTGTATTCATATTGTGAAATTCATGTGTTTCAACTTGTCTATTTGAAGCAATATCACATACAGTGTTTTCAAGTGGTGAATCACATTCTGTAACAGCCAAATAAAAATTACTAGGTTTATATCTTCCATTGAAGAGATAACTCGAGAAAATCGTCATCTAGAATCAAATGTTTTTCCATAATCACAAGATTCTACTGAATTCTCTCTTTCTTATATTTATTCATTTTCCAATCTTAACACTTTCACTGCTGACTCTAGACTAACCACGATTCGTTCTAGTTCAAGAATATTTGATAACCTACTTTGAAAAATCTAACAAAAAGAAAAGGAGACATTTTCGGTTTCGAAACAATTTTACTGTGTGTGAGCATAATTACAACAATAATATATTACACATATAAAATTACCAATATAACTTATTGTCCTCAATATACTTCACTATTGCACTTAAAGCACTTTGAAGTCTATATATATGTGCTATATCAACTTTTGCAGCGAAGCGTAATTGGTCCTCCAATTTAAATTTGCTCAAAGTTAACACGTATCTTGCATATACTTCTTCCCATTCGAGACAAAGTCGAGATCCTCTTGTGATTTCTACAGCAATGTTTGGTGCTCATGTATAATTGCTGCTGTTACCAGCTCCACTATAAACTTCTAATAGTGTAGACATTCCACTCATTATTGCCAATGACGCAGTAGGTTTCAGACTTTTACAGTGAGAGAAGGAGGTCATACCCAAACTCTTGTTTGTCATGATTTTTGTTCGTTTCAAGCTTGATTTGCATATTCAATTTAAGTTTCACTCGTTTTAAGAATTATTTACTAATTTATATTAATATCTATTGTATGTTTGTTTACATTGACTGTTTATTTAATTTCTGTTCGTTTTAAGTTTCATTTATACTTCAGTAGGAAAATATTTTTTTTTCATTTTAAGCTTGATATTCATATCCAATCTAAGCATTGTTCGCTTTAATATCTGTTTATTCATTTATATTATTACTTGTTGTATGTTTTTGCTATGATTGCTTATTTAATTTCTGTTCGTTTTGGGTTTCGTTTATCCTTTAGTACTTATTTATTGTCGTTTTGAGTCTGAACTTTAACCTGTACTTTTATCTGTTGAGCTTAAGTTTAAAATTGCCTTTAATTTTATTTTATACGACTATTTTTCGGAAAGTTTTTTTTTTTATTAATTTTTTTTCGTTTTTGATTTCAAAAAATTTCTTATTTCAAAATCAAACTTTGAAAAAAATCAAATATTCATCAAAGTATCAAAACTGATATCAAAGTAACAATATCAAAGTGAAAAATGGGTTTGTGTCAACCTCGGAGTTTTTATTATCTGATGTTGAACTATTTTTAACAAAATTACTATCTCAAAATTTTTATCGGACGGGTTTGGGAAAAAGGGCGTGGGGGGACTAGATTAAGCTTTGGTCTCTTTTGACTCTTTAAAAGTGAACTAAACTTTCTATTTTCAATCAAATGAGCCCTCTCTGAAATTAATACGAGTATGCCTTCTATAAGAACCATATAGATTCCCAGAGTATTACTTACAACACCTATTCATGGGCCCTGGGGGGTTGTGTCGACCCTGGAGTTTTAATATATGATGGTTGAACTATTTTTAACAAAATGGTCACCCGAAATTTTGATCGGAGGGGTTTATCCATCCGATACGCCCAAAGGGGTTTAGGACGGGAGGGACTAGTTGCCCTCTGATCTTTTCCACTCTGAGAAAATGAACTACAACTTTTAATTTCCAGTCAATTGAACCCTCTGAAGTTTATACGAGCATACCTTTCATAAGAATCGTATATTCCCCCAGAGCAATACTTACAACGCCTTCCCCGAGCCCTGGGGAAGGGGTTGTGTTGAAACAGGAGTTTTTATTATCTGATCTTTGAACTATTTTTAACGAAATGACCATGCGTAAAGGAGTTTATGTTATATGATCTTTCAACTATTTTTAACAAAATGGCTACCTTGAATTTTTCATCAGATGTAATTGGGGAAAAAGGGCTTGGGGGCCAGTTGCCCTCTGATCACTTTTGGCTCTTAAAAAGGGCACTAGTACTCTCGATTTCCAATCAAATGAGCCCCCTTTGAAGTTTATACGACGACTTATAGAACTTTCAATTTCAAATCAAGTGAGCTATCTCTGAATTTTTTAAGAGCATCCCTTAAATGAGAACCATATATTCTCCAAGGGCATAACTTACAACGCCTGCCCTCGGGGGCTGTGTTGACCCCTGAGTTTTCGTTATATGGTCTTTGAACTATTTAAAAAAAGCTATCGCAAAGTTCTTATCGGATGGGTTTGAGGGAAAAAGGGCTTGGGAGGGGGCTAGGTGTCCTCCAATCTCTTTTGACTCTCAAAAAGTGAACTAGAACTTTCAGTTTCCAATCAAATGATCCCTCTTTGAAGTTAATACGAGCACCCCTTCCATAAGACCCATATTTGCCCCCAGGGCATAACTTACAACACCTGCCCCCGGGCCCTGGTGGGTTGTGTCAACACCAAAATTTTTGTTATATGATCTTTGAACTATTTTTAACAAAATACCTATCTTATAATTTTCATTGGATGCATTTGGGAAAAAAAGGTTTTTTTTGGGGGGGGGGGGAATATTGTTGCCCTCCAATATCTTTTGACGCTTAAAAATTGAACTAAAACTTTAAATTTCCATTCAAATGAGCCCTCTCTGAGGTTTATACGAGCATTCCTTCCATAAAAACCATATATGCATCCACGCCATAACTTTTGACTCTTACCCATGAAGACTGTGGGGGAGTCTCCTGCTCAAAAATATAGTTTTCCGAACTTTCAACTACGTTGAAAAAAATGGATATATCAAAATATTAATCGGATATGTTTGGGGAAATGGTGAGCGTGGAAGGGGTGTCAGCTGCCTTATAATCACTTTCGACAATTAAAAAGGGACCTAGCCATTTAAATTTCCAATCCAATGGGTCCTTTCTGAAGTTTCTACGACAACGTTATCTATACAAAACTTTGTATGCCCCCAGGGCATAACTTACAACGCTTGCCCTGAGGGCTATGGGAGAGTTGTCCTCTTCAAAGACCTAATTTCCAGAACTTAAAAACTACGTTTAATAAAATGGCAATCTCAAAATTTGATTGGATGTGTTTGGGGGAAAGGTGGGCGTGGCGGGTGGGGGGGGGGCTAGTTGCCCTCAAATCACTTTCGACTATTAAAAGGGGCACTAGCCCTTTAAATTTCCAATCGAATGAGCCTTTTTTGAAGTTTCTACGACAACACCTTCTATAAAAACCTTCTATGCCCCCAGGGGATAACTTAAAACCTTTGCCTTGAGGGTTGTGGGGGAGTACCCTCCTCAAAAACATATTTTCTATCTGGAAAACAACTACGCTGAACAAAATGGCTATCTCAAAATTTTGATTGGATGTGTTTGGGGGAAGGATGGGCGTGGGAGGGGGGGGGGCTAGTTGCCCTCCTATCATTTTCGACTATTAAAATGGGGACTAGCCCTTTGAATTTCTAATCGTATGGGCCTTTTTGAAGTTTCTACGACAACGCCTTCTATAAAAACCTTATATGCCCCCAGGGCATAACTTAAAATTCTTGCCCTGAGGGTTGTGAGGGGAGTATCCTCCTCAAAAACATATTTTCTATCTCAAAATTTTTAATGGCTATCTTAAAATTTTGATTGAATGTCTTTGGGGGAATGATGGGCGTTGGGGGGGGTCTAGTTGCCCTCCAATCACTTTCGACTATTAAAAAGGGCACTAGCCCTTTTAATTTGCAATTAAATGAGCCTTTTTTGAAGTTTCTACGACAACGCATTCTATAAAAGCCTTAAGTGTCCCAACGGCATAACTTAAAACGCTTGCCCTGAGGGTTATGGGGGAGTGTCCTCCTCAAAAAGATACTTTCTATCTGGAAATCAACTATGTTGAACAAAATGGCTATCTCAAAATTTTGATTGGATATGTTTGGGAGAATGATAGGCGTGGGGGGTTGGGGGGGGGGGGCTAGTTGCCCTCCAATCATTTTCGACTATTAAAAAGGGCACTAGAACTCTCGATTTCCAATCGAATGAGCCTGTTTTGAAGTTTCTACGACGACCCCTTCCATAGGAAGTGCCTCTGGGAAAAAAATAATAATAATAAATAAATAATAAAACATTGGAGCCGTATGGTCTTTACTATAGGCAACGGTACAGCGTTGCCTTTGATAGAACTTAGCACTTATACTTAATGCTAATGCTAATGCTAGAACTTAGGCAAACTGATACATAAACCAATATAAAAGGCATATAAACTAGAGGTTTGCACTTGGCACGAAGGCGTTTCTTAACTAATCTGCACGAGATTGAAATAGAAACGATTATAAATAATTACATGACTGAGAACTGAGATGACCAAGATATACATACATATTCGTTTTGCTTTGTCAGCTTTATAATTCCCTAATATGCAAATAAAAAAGAAGAAAATGCCACGTCACAATTGTTTCAAGGAGCTTCCTATTATCCACCATCTGGCGCAAATCTTGGGGTACTACTTGCTACACCATTAACGACACACCACCACCATACCGCCCCACACGTGGCACCCCTCGCTACGTGCAATGCTTCCGTGACACATGGTACGCGCCAACAGATGTACACAATTTGGAAAGTGAGAAACTCCTCGGATTGTGTATTAAGATTTAATAACAATATTTGACAGTGGGAGGAGTTCTAAATAAGAGATTTAACTGCTTTGATGTCAATCGGGCTTTTTTTCAGCCTGCACTTCAAACAAAAGGTTTTCTTTACAAAGGGCTTTTAATGAGAGGAATATAATATTAAAAAGGATTTTTGTCTTGTAATAATAAGAGTTTATTCTGAAGGCTAGTGTGCACGATGTCTGATTAGGAGGCCCTAAGTCTGATGTCTGTTCGTTCAGAGACATGAATAGAAGCGAAATCAAGGAGGAATTTTTAATGGGCTAGGGATAGTTTTTCCTACATTTCAGAATTTTAATCCCGATTAAATTAGTTATGGACGTAGTTGTAACGCCAAATTACTTTTTTTTTGCAAAAAAAAAAAAAACTTCATTTACAATGCAATAGATTGCTTATTAAGATCAAAAAACGTAAAAAATAGCTAAACTTTTAAATAATATATACGGACAGAAAGAGAGAGAGGGGGGGGGGAATTAAGTAAGAGGAATCAATAGAGTAACCAGGAATTGTGTAGAAAAGGGCTAAAAACATTCAAGATGAATTCAGACCCAATGGAAAATTGCCAAGTCAATGGGAGAATAATTAAATTGTTTTAAATTAATTTTGATCGAGAATAAGTCTTTACTTTCCAAAACTAGCCTAATAGCTATGCCACTTTAATATTATTTCTCTCTTTATTCCACCGTAAAAACATTCTGATAAACACGGGGTAGTTTAGAGAGAATTATTATACGTTGCATTCAAGCGCGTCAATTGGGGGGGGGGATTACACCCTACCCAGACATTCTTGGTAGTTCGGGTGCTCTGTTCCTAACTGGACTAAGAGAACTGTTTTGGTTTCCACGTTAAGGGTAGTTTATTTTGTAATGAATCAGTTTTGAACAGCCCACTTTGATAATCGGCTTTTTTTGTAAAAAACGTTTCTCAAATTTGTTTGAAAAAGCTGCCCGTTTTTGCACTTTTTTGTTTTTAATACGGCTATTAAAATCCTGGATATGGCCTTGTTCTCAATAGTATTTCTTGTACAAAATACATTAAAATTCATAATTAAAAAGTTTCCAGTATAGAAGCAGCCTAATCCGCTTGAGAAGTCATCTACATTCCGTTAATGCCAGATATTTATAAGCTTCTTGTAATCCAGTGATTTATGTCACTTTGATTAAACATATCAATGGTCAAGTTGACAAATACGGATTTCCCCTGAGTATTGGGAAGTAAAACTTGTGGGGTGATTACATTTGTCAAATGTCAAGTTATATCCGATATTCAGATAGCGTGAAACTGCCCCACTTTTCATAGATAGTACAGCACGTCTTCATGCAATCTGAGACAATCTTATCACGCAATTAAAATATATAAAGAAATACAAAAATTATATGAGATCTTTATAATAATGGGGATAATATGCTGCTTTGAGAGTTTTTTTAATCAACTACTGCCAAATCTATAATTTCAGTAATATTGAAAACTTTACAAATCGGACTCTTATGAAATAAGTAGCGTCAATTGAGTGAAGGCTCCTAGATTTCAAATAATATTTTTTAGGCTACTTTTATTCAAAAGCAATGCTTCCCCCTCTCTTGGAAACAAGAATATATTATTCAAATTTATAAAAATATGGAAATCAGAAACATATTTATTCAAATCTTGTTAAAAAGCTCCTGGTAAGACTTACCCCCCCCCCACCTCCTCCAAAATTTCCTGACAGCTCTTATGCTGAGAGAGATTAATTTAAGCCAACGAAAATGAAGAGAAAATTTTAAAAAGAAAAGTTTATTGCCTACTGGTTGTGCATAATCGGTGCTGTCAAGATAGGCTATTTTCACTAATTGCAGTGGCGGATCCAGGGGGGCGCCCCCCTAGCGTAGTCTAAAGTAGTGTAAGTTACTTAATTAACCCAAATTTGCGTTAATTAAAATTGCTCCTAACGCAAGTTTATCGGATCAACCTATTTTGCACCCCCCACCCTAAAAAAAATCCTGGATCCGCCCCTGACTAACTGGACAAATAAAAATCATATTTGGCCAGCAAAAGTTATACAAATTTTCCTAATTGGATAGAACATAAGGTAAGTGTTAAGTCAATTAAAAAAGGTATTGGTGAAATTGGCCCAACTTGGGCCAAATTCATGCTTTTCTCTGCTTGGGCTCATATAGTCCGAGAGAGTCTCGCAACCGTGTCTATATTCATTTATCTTTGCAAATGTTTTAACAGGCTTCACCAGGTCCTTTTTGTTCTTTGAATTGGTACTTTCCAGAAAAAAAATGGTTTAACGAGTTTAATTTTTAATTATATTGAACTAGCCCAATTAACGTTAATTTGAAGTCATCTTAAGTCTGAGTTAGACATAATTCTAATGGGCCTAGATAAAAAAGTTCATTAACAGGTTTCACCTACTCACTTTATTTTTGACTGGGTAGTTGTCAGAAAAATAATCCTTTGTTAGTTTTTTCATTGAGTTCGTTTTAAAACAATATTGAATTTAAACTAGATTAAATTTATGTAAAAAATGAAAGATCATTTTTCTCTTTCTCGATCAAATTGTATTTTCCAAGGTAAAATATCCTTTGAAACTTTAACTTATCTAATTTGCCACCTTTCGTCTTCAATTAAAATAATACCTTGTTATTTCATACCAGAAATGTCTAATTTGAAAGAACATCTTGGGCTTTTTCCTGATGTTGCCATAGAAATTGTTAAACTAATTAGAAATTTCATAATTAGAAAAAGTTTACTTCTTTTGTGAAGTCGTTTCATTTGTAAACTTTTAAATAAAGTTATTTCTTTGTCCTTTTCATGGATGGTTTTTGAATTTTACTTTGTGATTATTTGAAAAAAACTACGTTTTCTAAAGAGTTAAAGAGGCTGAGTTACAAGGTCGAACCTTAAAACGTACAGGGATTAGGAGGCACAGTTGGGGGGCTGCCGCCCCCAAACCCCCGCTTTCGCAGCCTTTAAATAAAAAAAAGTTTTTTAAACTGAAAGTAAGGAGCGACATTAAATCTTAAAACGAAAAGAAATTATTCCGTATATGAAAGAGGCTGTGCCCTCCTCAACGCCTCGGTCTTTACGCTAAAGTTTTTATTGTTTAAAAAAAGAGTTGTGAGAAAGTCAAACTTTAGCGTAAAGAGCGAGGCGTTGAGGAGGGCACAGCCTCTTTCATATACGGAATAATTTCTGTTCGTTTTAAGATTTAATGTCGCTCCTTACTTTCAGTTTAAAAACTTTTTTTTATTTAAAGGCTGCGAAAGCGAGGGGTTTGGGGGCGGCAGCCCTCAACTGTGCCTCCTAATCCCTGTACGTTTTAAGGTTCGACCTTGTAACTCAGCCTCTTTAACTCTTTAGAAAACGTAGTTTTTTTCAAATAATTTCTGCACGTTTTTGTACAGTTTATTACTTATTATTGCTTGACTAACTGTTAGATGAGTGTGTATTATTCTTTTCTTTCTCGACAGGGTGTTTTAAGGGTCGAACTTGTAACTCATTTTTTTTAACTCTTTAGAAAACATAATTTTTTTCAAATAATTTAAAAAAGAAACTTAATTTTTTTTTTTAAATTTAAATTCAGTATATAAAAAATTTGATCCATCGGTGAATCGAACTCGGGTTTTCCGCCTGACACCCAGAAGTCTCACCGCTACACTAAAGAGACCTAATTAAAATTGTTTTTTAGTGAGGTGATGAATCTTTTTGACGCAAGCAAAACTTGATATTTGGTTTTTGGAAAACAAGAAAGAAGTAATTAGATTGAGCTGAAATTTCGAGGGTAAACTCCCAGGCCCCAGGAAAGCTTGGACTCCAAATTTCAGTCCGATAAGACAACGTGAAAGGGGGGTGGTGGTGGGAAAAATTAACATGGACTAATATAGGAAAACAAGGTTTTTCGTAAATGTAAATTCGGGGGATAATTTTTTCGGTCTGAAAATATCAAAAGGCTTTTTTTTTAAAAAAGCACAGGTCGAATTCTGCTTCGAATGAGTCCTCATTCACCCAGATCAGTTGCCAACTGTGGCCTGTAGGCGTGGATAAGAAAAAAACAAGAGATGTTGAATTTTAAGTGGCTATATTTGTTTTTTTGAAAACAGGGAAGGATTGATTGGATTGAGCTGAAATTTTGAAGATAAGCTCCCAGACCCTAGAAAAGCTTAACCTCTAAATTTCAGCCCAATCGGACAACGTTAAAGGGGGCTGTGGTGGGAGGGTCCAAACTTCCGGCCCAGTTTACCCCATGAAGATAAAGTCGGAGGAGGATGAAATTTTGCAAGTTTCTTAGTTTGAGCTTGGGCTACAAAATGCGATTGCCGTCGTCTCTCTGCGACCTCTAGGACGTGAAATCGCTTAACATTGTGGTGGGTCGCCTCTTTATAGAGGCACAAGTGTGCCTCCTTGATACATCTGATCTCTCTTGCTTAAGTACATTTAGTGTAATGCCTCAATAGAAGAATTTTATAAAACAACATATTTCTCCCTTTACATTATTATTAAATGTATCGAAACCCAAAAAAAAGCCCAAAGGAAATTGAAAGTCTAATTGTTGGACCTGGTTGAGTGGAAGCTTGTACAACATTAAATATCTTAATAAACTAAAAAAAATAATAAAACCGAGAATTTAATTTTTAATAAAAATGACCTTCATAGAAAGTTATGCAGGTTCTAATAGTAGCGAGTATCAAATTAAAAAGAGAATTGTCCGTAAAAAATCCGTAATATATGTAGCACTAAACAGCTTAAAAAGGCGTTGCTTTTCTTGCCGAGTGGTTGGCGTTCTGGATTTGGAATCCAATGTCCAAAGTGCTGGGGTTCGATTCTTGGTGTGGTTGGTTATTTGGTTTGGGATGGGGGTCAGTAGTGTGACTCTGTAAGCTCAGCCAGAGTCGACCCAGCTCTAAATGGGTACCTGAAGAAATCTAGAGAAGGTAAACAGGAGTGATGTCCGAAAGCATAAGATAGCTGGCCATGGCCTTATCTAGGGGGAGGGGCTAGGGGGTTTGCCCCCCCCCCCCCCCCAATGTTTGTCTGACTTGTAAAAAGCGTAACGAAAATGAATATAAAACAAATTTTTGATGTGTTTTTACAGGGAAAAAACAAACAAAAACAACATTCAAGGGATTGAATTAAGAAATCTGGACAGCATCAAAATCCATAACTTTGTGTGTTTTGTTTCAATACCAACTTTATTTTTAGTTTTATTCTAGTGGAAGTGGAACAGTCCTAAAAATCAATTACGTTTTTAGAAAGGGGAAGAATAAAAGAAAAAACGAAAAACTATCGCAAAAAATTATATATATCTCATTGTGCTAGGGAAAATTTCACAGACAGGGGGTGGGACTAAATTTAATAAACAACCATTTAATATATACCCACCGTGGATTTTGTTCTATCATGAGTTTTTATCGATTCTTTCGATCAGGACTACCGTCTTTCAAAGGTTGATGTGGATTGCTAGGGTATAGGCAAGGCCGTGTCTAGGGGGGGGGGGGTCGGGTTAGAGCTTTTGCCGAAATTTTCTCCGAGTCGTAAAAACTAACAACAATGTATAAAACGAGTTTTTATTTTTTTTTTCTACTCCCCGAAAAAATAACTTACCCTCACATAAAATCCTGGATATACCCTGGGGTATAAGTATATCTTCTGCTCAGACATAGGGAGGAGGATAGTAAATAAATTCTTTATTTTGTAGTTATTTCGTTTCTTTCTAAGATCTTGAATTCCAGTGTGAAGAATACTGGTACTACTTAATATAGCTGATATTATACGCTTATAACATAAATTATTTTATTATAATGTTTGCTTATAGCATAATATTAATATAATATACTAATATATACATATATATATATATATATATATATATACTGATATATATATATATATATATATAATATTAATATAATATACTTAATAGAGCTTATAATATTACATAATGCGGCCGGCTTAAAACAATATCGTCGCTGCCACACACAAAGGTTTTATTTGACTTTTTTGCACTTGACAGATTAATCGGTAAAAACCGTTTGCTAAATTATTCCGAAAAGGAGAATCAGCAGGATAATGTGTGTTCAGCCAAAATGTAGATTTTGTAGATTAATGTAGATTTTGACATACACTGTTCGTAAAAATCTAGTTTGACCTCATGATCTTCCCTTTTAGAATGGCTTAGACAACGGTTTTCAACGGTTTTTCTGCATCTTTATAGATGAGGCTTAACTCTAGCTTAGATGGCGCTTGCTTAATAGATGGCAGGATAGTTGGTTTTGAGCCCCACTCATGTTAATTTCCTGCTCGTTTTGAGGTTGACTTGGTTATTTATTGTAATTTCTTTTTGTTTTGGGTTTCATTTATTTATCGATGCTGATTTGTTTTAGTTTCACGCTTGGTAGATTATTTTATTTTAATTGTTCTCATTTTTAGTTTAATGGAGTTCTTTACTTTTCTTTGAAAAAAATATTTTGTGGAAAAAGTTTTTTAATTAATTTCTGTTTGTTTTAGATTGACATAATCTTTTCATGGAAAAAGAAATAATAGATTAAATCTTTTCGTTTTTTTAAGACTTTATAGTTTGGCCTGCTATTTGTATGCTGGAGAAAATATTTCAGCAATTTTTAACAACAGACTCCCTTTTAAAATCTGGACACAATTCGCAGTGTTTAATTTAGTTTCATACCTCCTCTAGTTGACCTGAAATAGAAAACTTGATAGCATTCGTAAAAAAATCTGTTTACTTTCTTTGATAGCTTAGATACACTTACGCTATTATGATTTGGTTACATTTTAAGAGCAGAAGTAGCCCCAAAACTTTGAACATAATACCCTCAATCGTTCTTTGGATACTGCTGAGATACCTTATTGGGAATTAGCATTAACACAGTGCACATTGATTTAATCTTAAGGCAATATTTAGTTTTTAAGCATAATGGGCAAATGGGAGGGGGATTAGTTACCCTCCAATCAATTTCGACTATTAAAAAGGACACTAGCCCTTTCAATTTTCAATCGAATGAGCCCTTTTCGAAGTTTCTACGAAGTTTCCCTGGTCTAAACAAAAAAAAACAACCTTTGTACTCACATCGCTCTTTACTGAAAAATGTGTACTGAAAAAATGCCCTTTTTGAGTTGCTACGTCAACGCTTTCAATAAAAACCTTATATGCCCCCGGGGCATAACTTACAACCCTTGCCCTGAGGGCTGTAAGGGGGTTGTCATCCTTAAAGACCTAATTTCCAGAACTTTCAACTGCGTTGAACATAATGACTATCTCAAAGTTTTAATTGTATGTGTTTGGGGAAATGGTGGGCGTAAGAGGAGCGTTAAGTGCTCTTCAATCACTTTCAACTATTAAAAAAGATACTAGCCCTTTCAATTTCCAATCGAATGAGCCCTTTTGAAGTTTCTACGGCAACGCTTTCTTTAAAAACCCTATGAGCTCCCAAGGCATAACTTACAACCCTTGCACTTGGAGGGAAGGTTTGTCATCCTCAAAGACCTAATTTCCGGAACTTTCAACTATATTCAACAAAATTGCTATCTCAAAATTTTGATTGGATGTGTTTGGGGAAATGGTGGACGTGAGAGGGGGGTTAGTTGCCCTCCAATCACTTCCGACTATTAAAAAGGGCACCAGCTCTTTTAATTTCCAATCGAATGAGCCTTTTTTGAAGTTTCTACGACAACGATTTCTATAAAAACCTTATATGTCCCCAGGGCATAACTTACAACCCTTGCACTGAGGGCTGTGAGGGGGTTTTAAACCTCAAATACCTAATTTCCAGAACATTCAACTATGTTGAACAAAATGGTTGTCTCAAAATTTTGAGTGGATGTGTTTGGGGAAATGGTGGGTGTGATAGGAGGGTTAGTTACCCTCCAATCACTTTCGACTATTAAAAAGGGCCCTAGCCCTTTCAATTTCCAACTGAATGAGCCCTTTTTAAGTTTCTACGACAGCGCTTTCATAAAAACTTTATATACCCCCAGGGCAAAACTTACAACCCTTGCCCTGAAGGCTGTGGGAGGACTGTCATCCTTAAAGAAATAATTTCCGGACCTATTAACTAAGTTGAACTAAATGGCTATCTCAAAATTTTGATTGGATATGTCTGGGAAAATGGCGGGTGTCACAGGAGGGTTATTTGCCGTCCAGTCTCTTTCGACTGTTGAAAAAGGCACTAGCTCTTTCAATTTCCAATCAAATGAGCCCTTTTTGAAGTTTCTACGGCAAGATTTTCTATAAAAAAAAACCTTATGTGCCCCCAGGGCATAACTTACATCCCTTGCCCTGAGGGCTTTGGGGGGAGTTTCATCTTCAAAGACATAATTTCCAGACCTTTTTAACTATTCTGAACAAAATTGCTATCTCAAAATTTTGATTGGATGTGTTTGGGGAAATGGTGGGCGTGAGAGGGGGGGGGTTATTTGCCCTCCAATGACTTTCGAATATTAATAAGGGCACTAGCCCTTTCAATTTTCAATCGAATGAGCCCTTTTTGAAGTTTCTACAACATCTCTATCTATAAAAACCCTATATACCCCCGGGGCATAACTTACAACCCTTGCCCTGAGGGCTCTGAGGAGGTTATCATCCTCAAAGACCTAATTTCTGAAATTTTTAACTACGTTGAACAAAATGGCTATCTAAAAACTTTGATTGGATTTGTTTGGGGAAAAGATCGGCGTGAGAGGGGGGTTAGTTGCCCTCCAATCCCATTTGACTATTAAAAAGGGCCCTAGCCCTTTCAATTTCCAACTGAATGAGCCCTTTTTTAAGTTTCTACGACAGCGCTTTCATAAAAACTTTATATACCCCCAGGGCAAAACTTAACCCTTGCCCTGAAGGCTGTGGGAGGACTGTCATCCTTAAAGAAATAATTTCCGGACCTATTAACTAAGTTGAACAAAATGGCTATCTCAAAATTTTGATTGGATGTGTTTGGGGAAATGGTGGGCGTGAAAGGAGGGTTATTTGCCCTCCAATCACTTTCGACTATTAAAAAGGGCACTAGCTCTTTCAATTTCCAGTCAAATGATCCCTTTTTGAAGTTTCTACGGCAAGATTTTCTATAAAAAAAACCTTATGTGCCCCCAGGGCATAACTTACATCCCTTGCTCTGAGGGCTTTGGGGGGAGTGTCATCCTCAAAGACATAATTTCCAGACCTTTTTAACTATTCTGAACAAAATTGCTATCTCAAAATTTTGATTGTATGTGGTTGGGGAAATGGTGGGCGTGAGAGGGGGGGGGGGGGTTATTTGCCCTCCAATGACTTTCGACTATTAATAAGGGCACTATCCCTTTCAATTTCCAATTGAATGAGCCATTTTTGAAGTTTCTACAACATCTCTATCTATAAAAACCTTACATACCCCCAGGGCATAACTTACAACCCTTGCCCTGAGGGCTCTGAGGAGGTTATCATCCTCAAAGACCTTATTTCTGAAACTTTTAACTACGTTGAACAAAATGGCTATCTAAAAACTTTGATTGGATTTGATTGGGGAAAAGATCAGCGTGAGAGAGGGGTTAGTTGCCCTGCAATCCCATTCGACTATTAAAATGGGAACTAGTCCTTTGAATCTCCAATCGAATGAGCCTTTTTCAAGTTTCTACAATTCGACAAAGCTTTCAATAAAAACCTTATATGCCCCCAGGACATAATTTACAACCCTTACCCTGAGGGCTGTGGGGGAGTCTCCTCTTCAAAAACATAATTTCTATCTCAAAATCAACTACACTGAACAAAATGGCTATCTCAAAATTTTGATTGGATATGTTTGGGGAAATGGTGGGCGTGGAAGGGGTGTTAGTTGCCTTAGAATCACTTTCGACTATTAAAAAGAGCACTAGCCATTCCAATTTCTAATCGAATAAGCCCTTTTCGAAGTTTCTACGACAACTCCTTCGATACGAAGTGCCCTGTTATGGAAAAAAAATTAATAATACATTGTGCCAATATCGTTCTTTACTTAGGCAGCGAGATTGCGCTTTCTATGATAACATTTTTTTTTTTCAACTGAAAGTAAGCAGCAACATTAAAACTTAAACGAACAGTAATTATTACATGTGTGAGAGGGTTCACCCCCTCGTCAACATTTCACTCTGTACGCTAAAGTTCAAATTTTGTTCTAATTCTTTAAGAATGACCTCTGGATCGCAAAATCCGTTTAATTAGAATAAACAGCTCTTTTTGGAAAGTACTAACAAAACTTTAGTGTAAAGAGAGAGGTATTGACGAGGGTACGAACCCCCTAACGTACGTAGTAATTACTGTTTGTTTTAAGTTTCAATGTTGCTCCTTACTTTCAGTTGAAAAAAATAGTTTTTTTTTTTTTTTTTCTGATCTTTTTTTAATAGTGCTGGAAAATCCGGCGCCCTCTTCATGCGAAATTTCCTTCCCCTTTGAAAAATTCCTCCCTGGAAAGATCTTCCAACGTGACCCCTCTCTCCGTACCCTCACCAGAAAAAATTCCCCCTGAAAATGTTTCTATATTTCGTAATTACCAATACTATATGTAAGCAATGGGCAAAGTTTAAAACTTGCAGCCCTTCCCCCGGGGACTGTGGGGGATTAAGTCACCCTCAAAGACTTAGTTGTTAGATTTTTCGAAGATGCTGAACAAAATGACTATCTCAACATTTTGATCAGGTGACTTTGGGCGAGGAGGGGGACAAAAATGAGCAAGGGAGGGGGCCTAGTTGCCCTCCAATGTTTTTGGTCACTTAAAAAGGGCACTAGAACTTTTAACTCCGTTCGAAAGAGTCCTTTGGTGATATTCTAGAACCACTGGGTCGATACGATCACTCCCTGAAAAAAAAAAACAGCAATAAATAAACACGCATCTGTGATCTTTCATCTGACAAAAAATACAAAATTCCACATTTTTGCAGATATAAGAGCCGGGCTGCTCCTTACTTACAGTTCTTTACCACAAACTGTTTAAAAGATTATTTTTCTTTCGATTGGAAAGAGGTAAATTCTAGTACTACCGGTTCCGTTGAAACTAAACCCTCATTTAACTGAACTCCTTGCAGCTGAAACCGTATAAATAAGTCCTCATGCAACTGAACTTCCGTTTATCAGAAGCATCAGACAACTCAACCCCCCGTTTAACTAAACCCACTTGCAACTCAAACTCCGATTAAATCGCCTCCGTCTAACTTAAACCTCATGCAACTAAACACCATTCAGCTCGGCCCTCGCGAAATTCAACCCTCGCTTAACTCAATACAAATGCATCACAGTCCTATTTGACTCAACCTTTATTCAAATCAACTTCATTTAGCTCAACCCTCCACAGGTCAACAATTTAAATATAAAATGTAGTTCAGCCCTTTTTGTCAGAAGTGATAAAAAGCTGACTTGAATACAATATTTATTTATCGGTTAATCCTTATGCAAGTGTTTGTATTTTATTTCAAGCTGCTTCAACGCAGAACTATCCCCCCCCCCCCTTAAAACAACAATTTATCCTTCTGTTTTATATACTTAAATATTAGCGAAACCTTACCCGCCTAGGATCAAAACACACGTGAATCTCATGGTTGCAGCAATAGCTACAACCTAGTACGGAGAAAACCACGGCCCATAGTAGCCAAAATCGCAAAAGCATGTTATAAAAAACAATGTATCATAAGAAAAATTGCTTTTTAAAGCGGCTGATTCAGGAATGATAGCTATTATTTAGATTCATAATAATAGTAAAAGTTTACGGGAATAATAATAAAATAATAATAATAAAATAATAATAATAATATATAATAATAATATAATAATAATAAAAATAAATTTACGGGAATTTTCAAAAAGAGGTGGAAACGTTGATAAATCTCATTTTTTGTTTTATATTATCAGTATCGATAGGGCCCTAGGACATCGTAAAGAGCTATTTAAAGTCATTTGAAAGCTAATAATCATATTGACGCGCTTTTTATAATTTCGTCATGACAATGCCAAAATAAAATATCTTATGGCACCAAAATGTGATTTTAGTGTTCTGGAGTGTAAAGGCTTGAAACAATAAAAGGTCAACCGCTGAAGTGTCCATGATTGAATACCCCTAAACTGGTGTTTAAAATCCCCCTCTTAAATAGTACCCTTCCCCCTCCCCTTTGCAAGTGGAAAAAACAGAGCTGTGAAGGAGCTAAGTGAAAAAATTCATTCAAACACTAAGTTAATTCGTTAATGATAGATATCATTTATTTTCATTTCAACACTAAAATTAATTACGAAACAAATTCCTAGGAATTCTAAAAAAGTGCTTGATACCTGGGCGTGCCTTCTTTTTCTTTCTTTCAACGAGGGTCCAGTTAAATAGGGTTGAGTTACACGGGGGTTGAGTTGCATGGGGGCTGAGTTAAACGAGGGTTCAGTTGAACAAGGTCTCTGTTACATAAGGATTTAGTTACACGCACATCGGTACCACCATTAGATTAAGCTATACCTAGTCTTAGTTAAGCTATACCTAGTCTTAATTAAGTCTTAATCTTAATTAAGTCTTTGTCTTAATTAAGCTATACCTAGTCTACTTCTAACTGATTTTTGACAAATTCGGACTTAATGTCCTTTGATTTTGGGACACCATTCATCTTCATGTGCCGCTAAAGACAGCTTTTAAGAATTCAAACTAAAAACGAAAGCATTTTAAGTTGAACAGCTCCAAATGGAACGATGTTACAAATCTGATAGGAAGTAAATCAGCTGGGATGACAGAAGGAAAAAGAAAAAGTGCTGAAAAATAGACAAGCTGAAAGTACAATTAACCATTGAAAGAGAACTTTAAAAGTCACAGGAATGGCTTTTTGTAATTCGAGAAATTGCTGTACCTCCTAAAGGAATCTTTCATCCTGGAAATGAAAAAGGAAAAAGTATAGCTATGAGTCCCAACGATTATCCTAATGATTTATTTGGGGGCAGTGGCAACCCTTATCACATAAGCGTTGCTAGCATAACCATACAATTTCTTCTATTTTTCTTTTTATTAATTAAAAAAACTTTTTCCACAAAATAAGCTTTTTAAAAAAAATAAAGAACTCCATTAAGCGAAAAATGAACAAAAATAGAATCAAATAATCTACCAAGAATAACTACCACAAATCAGTATCAATAAATAAATGAAACCCAAAACAAACAGAAATTAAAATAAATAACAGAGTCAAACTCGAAACGAGCAGAAACTAATATGACTAGGGTTCTAAACCCCAGGCTTTCTAAAAGCCAGAATATAATTTGCACTTTGCTGAAAAAAATTCAAATGAACTTACTGAAAAAAAATGTGCATTGTTAGTTTAATATACATATGCTGATATTTATTCCTTAAAATTTCTTAAAGTTATAAAAATGAAAACATTTAAAAGAATTTTAAGATAGCATAGGCAGCGCTATTGCGATGTCTATTATTTGGTTATTTAGCCATAGCCATAGGAATACATGAAAAGGGGTAAATCCAGGAGAGGAACAAGGGCGTGTGCCCCAGCCCCAGAGTGTTGAGAGTTAAATTAATTGCAGGGGCAAATGGATAAAAATACCATTGGGGAAGCCAAGTTTTGTTATTGTCCCCCTACCTTAAACATAAATTATGCATCTGCCCCTGTACATAAGTACAACAAAGAAAAAAAAGTAACGTGGAAATCTTTTGGTTGGGACGACTTGCACTGAGTTTGAAAAAATAAAACAGTTGGGGTATATTCACGCATCTTCAAAATATAATAAAAGACGCTTTTCATAATGTTCCACGCTACAGTTGAGGTGTTTCTATGCCTGTGTCCCATCTAATCCCAACAAAATCTCAATAACGGTGGGATTGTCATTCTAATTTGAATTTTTTCCAAACATGTTGCTAATTATTCATATATCTTTCGAATTTATTCGAATTTTATTATTCGAATAGCTCTGTCTCAGGAAGAAATCCTTCACCCTACTTGTAAGAACCGAAAAAGAAGAAAGGCTTGGTTAAGGAACCGCAGATTGTGTCAAGGATGTGGCCAAACCTAAACTTTCTAATAAAAAATTGTCGTCACTCTAAAACTGACAAAAAATACGCTTATTAGCAAGCAATTGGTTGACAATGAGGCCATTTGTAAAGGACCTTGGAAAGGGCTTCCTTCTGGCCTTAGGAATTGGGGCTGGAATGCAATTAAACCGGGAGCGAATATAAAAACAAATTAAAAAGAGCTTCTGTGATGAGAGTGAGATAAGAATTTTGAGTTTTTTTGTGCAATAGGATTACCTATTACATATCGTAAAATAATAAAAGTTAAATATTGTTAGTTAAACGAAAATTATATATACTAAAAAGTTTAACGATATTTTGTCAGAAAAAATATCCCGGGAAACTTTCTAGTCAAAAATTGTCGCCACTCTAAAACTGTCAAAAAATAGGTTTATTAGCAAGCAATTTGGTGGTTTGACAATGAGACCATTTGGAAAAATCTCAACATAAACTCTATATGTGAAAACAATTGATTTCCTGTCCTATCCATTATATTTCTGACATTGACTATCAGAAAAACTTGTGTTGAAAGAAAACATAGCAACAGCATGGCTGTTTTTTATCTTTTTGCTTATTAATGAAAGTGTTTAAAATGTAAACCTTTGGCTATTTGATTTTTCATTTCCTGCTGTTAATTGCATCCTAAATTTTTGTTGTCTTCGTTTTATGGCCAGATCACGTTTTAAAATAAGGCGCAGATTAGCTCTGTGAATTGGTCAAGATTAAAAAAATGGGGTTTTAATTTATACTAAATAGCGTTTGTCAATATGAGCTGGGTCACATCTCGGGGGGTGGGGTGGAGGGGGACTCCCCCAAAGTTCCAATGCGCCCCTGAACATGAGATCGTTTTAAATAAGTTTATTTACACCACAGTAATTGCCACCTGACAGAGAAAATACTTAGAATGTATTCTCCGAGGGTAAAATACTTCTTCTAAGCCAGTATATCTTAGTACCAAATTCGACACCCTCTGTACCACACATGGCACACTTCCCCCTAAAACGGTTCCTAATGGGAGGTGAACCCTCGGTTTTCCCAAGTGGTTTTACACAATTTTTATAGACATAATTGATTACATGCCTCTCTTTGCCTTCAACGCCTCTGATTGTAGGTTACCTTTAGTTATATGTTTATACTTCTACCTCTGCCTTCTTACACCTGCTTCAATGATATCACCATTTGCGCTTGCCCACTTCTCTATTCATAGATTTCTCCCATAGAAGTAACTGGTCCCATACATTTCCTTAATAGCCTAATGACATTGATAGTAAAAAACCAGGTACGCTTGTAGGAATTTTTTTTACCCTATAACTAATAGAGTAAACTTGGGAGACCAACTGCTCAATAGGTTCCGACAGGAGACTAGCGGAGACAAAGCCCCCTCCCTTCTGGGAAGCAAGAACACATTAGAATGTATTATATCTTAAAATACTATGCTACCTTGATTTAAAGCTTCAATCTTGCAATACTTATCAAAGTTTTCCCCACTAGCTTTATATCTTTTCCCTCCACCCCTGTAATGTAATGGGGCCGGCGTGGCTAGGGATCTTTTCTTGGAAGGTAATTGGATAGCTGGAGGGGAGATGGGGCAAGCCCACTGTCAGAAGCCCATTCTCGCCCGCCAATAGGAGGCGGTTTTAGGGGAGGGATAGAGGGGCACTTGCCCGAGGTGCGCAAATTTTAGGGGTACAAAATAGAAAAAAAATAATCTAACGGTTATACTTATTTTGTAATCTTAGAAATTTTATTGATAAAGTAGATAAATGAAAACTTAAGAAATATTAGTTAATTAACGAAAGAAAAAAATTCAATATTAATAGTTCAAATAATTAAATTAAAATACTTAATGACAATAAAACAATTTTAATAATAAATGAAAAAAAGTAAAAAAAACAATTAATTTATTAATAGATTGAAGAAAGGTTTAATAAATGAAAGTTTTGTAAAAATTTAGCCTGAAAATTTTGTGGGAGACAGGGGGGAGGGCGCTAACTAATATTTTTACCCCGGGTAAAAGAGAGGTCAGAATCACTGCTGCCACCAGTTAAACCTAAATTTATTTGTTACTAAAATCCAATTTCAATTTGAGAAGCTTTTAAGTACAAGAATTTGTAGAAATTGTTGTAAAGAAACAGCCGTAAAGCTAGAAAGGAAATTAGGGAGAGAAAATATAACAATTTAAAAATGGATTTCGGACCATAAAGTCATTTGTTTAAATGGAGTGCACTTTAAATGATGATGAACACAATAGACACTAAATAGTTACTCTTATATTAGAACCTTTCAAGTTAGCCAATAATTATCTTTCGGCAAGGGCCATGCCGAAGTGAGGCAAGAAACAAAAAAAGAACGAATAAAAAGATATTAGCAGGAATTTCAAGTTTTTGGATTCAGGGTTGCCAAGAGTCAAATGGCGATAATTATGTGGAAATACCTTCTTACTGATGAAAACTTATGACACGACAATTTATTAGTTCTTCTTAAAAATAAAGAAGGTTTAAGTTACACATACATCGGGATTCTTAATAAATAGAATATAATTTACTTCAACTTCAGATATTGCATTAACTTTTTTCCTTTTTATTTTTATTTTATTTATTTATTTTTTTAGAGCAAAGCTCGGACATTCGGTTACAGAGAAATCACAACTAGCATTAAAGGCGAGAGTGCAGACTGGGGTGTAGTCAGGGGTGCAAATGGGGAGGGGAGAGGGTACTGGGTGGGCAATTGCCTTCCCTCAGATTACCATAAATGCTTGGGTATTTTAATGAAAGAACAAAAAATTGCCACCCTCTTAAAATTTAAAAAGTTTTTTTTTTCAATCTTCTTGTTTTAATTTTTAATTAAGGAAAATCCTTGCCCACTCCCGCTCATTTTTATAAATTGGAACTCTTGGGAGAAGTAGGGCCTGATACCGTTACAGAACACCTGTGTGCTGGCTAAGTATTACATTTATATCATTTATATACATTCAAAGTAACTAGGACATCAAAATATAAATTATTTGCCCCCCCCCCTAAACCCACCTTAGGTCCATTTATACCTGAAAATCGACATTTCTTAGGTTTTTCTTTCGTTCTTTACATAAAAATGAAGTTTTTAAGGCAGTACCACATGTTGCCAGTGTTGCCACTTTCAATCTTGAAAATACACAATTAAAACTAATTAGTTGAATTTGACAACGCTTTTGGTCCATAAAATTCAGACATTAGTCATCTGTTGATTCCAATTTTTTAAGCTGTTATATTGCATGTTTTTAGCTTTTTTTCAAATTTCATCCATGTTTCTATGCTTAAGTTTGATAGGGTTAAAGCCAAAAACTGTAACAACAAATGGAGGTATTTTTAATTTAAATTCAAATTCCTGATTTTTCATAAATTTAAAGATTCGTATTATGGTTGTGCAATGTTTTCACCTAATCGATTCAAACTGTCAGATTTAATTTTCACAATAAATGGGCTATTTAACACCAAAACCGCCATATTACTAGTGGCGACTTTGAAGACTGTTTTGCCAATGTTGCCTTATAAACATATATTATGCGAACGTATTTTTTTTTATTAAGGTATTTACAGGCATTTTTATATTTCTTAGAAAACATTACAACATTAATATGCTCTAGGAAAGCAAAGTTTAGGAAAGCAAATTCTTCTCAATTCAGAGTGAAATGAAGGCAATATTTTTTAAAACTTTTCTAAGATAATTGCGGCAAAAATGCAAAATGTTCAACTAAACACCCTTTTGCTTATTTCAATTTATGACACACTTTTGGGACTTCAATAGGTTGAATTGCTTTTGAATCTAATGATCAATCTAATGATTCATTGATTGTTTTCACAACCTTGGTAACAATTTATTGGAAAACCTTAAAGAAGAAAAAAAATGTTCTGTTTCCATTTGACTTAAAAACTATACAACTTTTCTAACGGCAGTTTGGAAAGGCAGTGGGCTCTCCTAAGGTATTAAATTATTTCTTTTAAATGCAAAATAAATTTATTTATTTGAAAATTTAAAATAAAATATTATTTATTTTATTTATTTTAATATTTTTATTTATTTATTTTAAATTAATTTTAAATGGAAATTTTTTGGTTAAAAAAAAAACGAGCATCTATGTTTAAAGGTAAGATAACAAAGCTTTTTTTTGTAAATCACTTGAGATGGCAACCCTGGATTTCTATTAGCATCTTTAATCAGAAGTTGTTCATATTTATTGAATTAATAAGAGGTTTTGTTTTCAAATTTTGTGTATTAGCATTTTTGGAAGGAAGGCGAACAAAATATCCGAAAAAATATCTCGTGTTAAGTTTAATTAGCTCAACTTTCTGTAAATCATAACTAACTACCAAGTGAAGTTTTCATTTAGTGACGAACAATTCTGGATTACTTTGGATTAGAATTCTAAGAATAATAATAGTTGTACTTAAAGCTTTTAAGTCATATGCAAACTAATACACTATGATACTTATAGAGAATGCAAAATAAGACTACTAAAGAAATTCGCATAAAATCGTATCGCATAGTTTATAAATATTATACCCGTGTTGGCAATTGAACTGATCTCTATTTGGCAATCTCAGCTGCCGTGGAGCCGACAGACAAAAGATTTTCGTGTTCCCACGAAACACCTATGGATGCCCAAAGCGCCATGAATGGCCCATGAGGAACTATTCCTTCCATACATTTGTAAAATTATATTATATTATAAATCTATATATCATATTATATCATGTCATAAAACTATATATTATGATATATATTACATTCAAAAATTAAATTATAATACATTATAAATAAATTGTAGTTATTATGTATCGACTATGCATAATAATTAGCATTACCAATGTCAACTTATAATTATGTTATAAAATTATTTTATGCAAGAATTGTGTTACACATAAACTAAAAGATTACTATAAATGTAAGAATATAGTAATCTTATAACAATCTATATAAACTTTTTTCAAAGATATGACAACGCTGGCAGAGCGAAGTTTACTTGTCTGTGAGTAATCAATAATTTCCTGATCAAAAGAAATGTCAACTTTTAATGCCGATTTCTCTATGTGTGCAAAGTCAGGGTAAGTCAGGTAAGATCCAAGTCAGGTAAGATCCAAAATTTGGGCTTGTAGAAAACGGGAAAAAGGCTCAATTTATTTGCATTGATTTGCTCTTACAAAATTTACTCGTGTCCTTCATACTACTACTACTAACTACTAACAACTCATCGCAGCACCAAGCCGCCTGAGGCCAACACAGCTACGCACGCTCCTCCTCCCAAAGCCTCCCTTTTTACACCCGCCCACGAAGTTCCCATTTCCTTTAAATCTTTCTTTATGACGTCCTCCCACCCCAGACGGGGACGACCTGCTTTCCGTTTAGCCCTAGATGGTTGGCCGAAGTTTGCGTATTGCTTAATGTTCCTATAAGTGCTCTTTATTTTCTCATTTAGATTTTTACAAGCACTTGTTTGCTTGGGAGATGCAGATTGGGAGATAAGAATATAGTAATCTTATAACAATCGATATAAACTTTTTTCAAAGATATGTTCTGTTTAGATGGAAGGTTACACCTATATTACAGTTTACAGAAAGTTCCTCTGATTAAACTTAACCCAATATGCATTCTTTTAGTTTAATTTATATACTTTAAACCTTGAAATGGGACATACGAATGTTTTTTTAATTAGCGTCTTCAGCGAAAACATAATATTTCGAATGTTTTGTTCACCTTTTTTCCAGAAATGCTAATACACAAAATCTGAAAACAAAATATCTAATCAATTCAATAAGTATGAACAACTTCTGATTAAAAATGCTGATAGATATCCAGAGTTTCCATCCCCAGTGATTTACAAAAAAAGCTTTTTTATCTTACCGTTAATGGCCGTTTTTTTTACTTATTAATTTCTAGAGGTTTAATCCTCCAACATCATCTTCCATCATTTCAGACAGATTGGATTACTTCTGTCTTCTGGACAAGACTATTTATATTTTCAATAAAATTCTTTATTTGAGGGATATCACGATTGATTTCCATATAAGAGTTTGATGATTGCAAACTTTTATAGTTTTGTGTTTATAGTGTTTGTGTTTTAAAATGTTTATAGTTTTATCCAGGGGCGTCGTTTGGGGGTGACAAGGGGGGCCGTTGGCCCCCCCCCCCCAATAATGTGGAGAGAAAAATATTATATATACCATGCCCTTTGACTATCCAGATATGGAATTATCTTTGTGTATTTCTTTCAGACATTAAGAAACCGATTCTATAAGATCGTTGTAACAAAACTAACAAAAAGGAAAACTAATTTTTACATCAGGCGTGGAGAACCAATTTTAAAATCATTAAATTAATAATATCAGTTTTAATTCAAGTCTTTTATCTAATCTGATCTTTTATCTACTCTGAATTTTATCGATTTTTATGTCAATTTTTCTATCCATAGAGTGACCAGCATGCAAGGGTGTATCCAGAATTTTTGTTCGGGGTTTTATTTTTTTAGAGGGGGTTTACAAAAAACTCTTTAAAAACGCATCAACATGTATGTATTGTATGTTTGTTAGGTTTTTACGAGTTGGGCATATTTTTTTTTTTTTTTGGGGGGGGGGGTTAAAATATTGAGCCCCCACCCCCCCCCCCCCCCTGGATAGGGCCATGTCGGCATAAATAAAAATAGGACAGGGTTTTCGGAAAAATAGAGGAATGGCAGTGTAAACCAATAAGAATATAAGTATTGTGGCAATAGTAATCACTGCACTGAAGGCTATTCAGTCATATGAAAAATTACAGTAAAGAACTGGATGTGTCATGAAAAATAAAATAACTAAATGAAACTAATTTGGAAATGCTTTGTGGGATATTCCCGTGTTCACCAAGGAACAATTCTTTTTTCGGAGACAAACCGAAAAAATCCTTTTCTAAACGGTCAAATACATCTGAGCAC
Organism: Artemia sp. Qi Xiang Cuo; assembly: GCF_049724085.1. NCBI lineage: Eukaryota > Metazoa > Arthropoda > Branchiopoda > Anostraca > Artemiidae > Artemia > Artemia sp. Qi Xiang Cuo. Next base: position 21,093,262 of record NC_142800.1, read on the forward strand.
TTTTTTTTCCAGTTTGTGGATACAAGTGTTTATTTTGGAAAAAATTAAAAATTTTTTTATGTTATAAACCTGAAACTGGTTAGCAAATGGAACCGTGAAAAGGGAAAGGAACTCTCTTCTACCTTTTAGTAGAGGGAAATTAACTTTAGTAGAGGTGAAGGGGGAATTTTCATCGGGTGGGGGAAAGGATTGAAATAAAACTTTCTTGGGATTTGAATTATTCTTAGTTTTTAGCCTTTAATAAAATGGAGATATATTCTCCCATTACTTCACTCTCCAGGAGGACCAAAGATGAGGAAAGAACAAGAAGGATATTAGTAGTAATCAAGGTTATACTTCTACTACTTTATGTTCCTTCCGGTGTATTTCCACCACTTTACGTTCCCTGACACCTTTCCATGGCAGATTACCAGATCGATTATTGCTATTGTTGTCAATTGAATATGGAATTATACAAAACCTACCAGACAAGTTTCCGGGCCAACCAGACATGTTTCTGGGCCAAGCAGACAAGTTTCTTTGTCAACTATAAGTTTCTGGGCCTTTACATTCCATGGCACCTTTCCAGAGCATGTACCTATGGATTTGGGGTCTTTACGTTCCTTCCTGTGCTATAGAAAACCGGTGCGTCTTGTTTAGCTGCCAATATATATCAATTATTTTTTGTATATATTCAAGTTTCAGATTAGGATTTTCTACAGTTTGAATAGTTCATTCATTCTACCAGTATCAATATTTTTGCAATCATTTACATAGATATGGAATATTCTAAGCAACTTCTGGTGAGTAAAATTTTCTCATTGTTATTATAAAAAAAAAAACTTAAGCGTATAGGGTGAGATATAGGCTAGAGGACGAACCCTTTATATACTCAATAATTTTTAGTTTAGGCTATGTCCAGGAGTCTTTTTCTTCCTTTTTCTGTGATTTTAAGTATTTCGTAATTTAGGTATATAAGTTTTAAAAGCTTTACATATAAAAAAAAATCGTTTTACTAGTAAATTCAAGTTTCAGGGGGGGGGGACTTAGCCTCCCCTTCCCTCCAAAATTTTACTTTAAAAGCTTTTCTTTTTTAATATTTTTAAAGTTTTAAGACACAGGGTGCCACAAATACCGTAATAAACTTTAGAGGGCAATTTATCTTTAAAGAGGTTTTATTATTTCATTACTAAATTTTTTTCTTCTTTTTTAAGAATGCTGAGGTGGATTCATGCAATTACCCTCCCTCCGAAAAGAGACCAAGATGGGATGATATCACATCAATGCAAGCTGCAAGACCATCAGTCATCAGATATGCAAATTCCAATACAAGTTCGATGGACCAGCCAGGAGCCTCTCAAGCCAGTGTCAGCTCTGCGCAAATCTTTATGCAACCTGGCAGAAAATTCAAGAGAGAATGGATAGATTCTCATAATGCATCAATCTCATCCAATCAAGATCGGGGGGACACTCCTCTTTATGCTTTGCCAGGGACTTCAGATGTACAAGCGCAGTCAGAATTTGTAAATGTATATATTTTTTTTCTTTTCCGTATTTTTCAAAAATAAGGCAAATTTTCTCAAGCGCATAACTTTTGATGAGTAAAACTTAAATTTGTTTCTAAACTATTCTATAATAATCCTATTTCATTTTTCTTTCATTAGCATTAATCAAATTAGCAGTATATAAAAGAGTGGTTATAACACCGAAGTAGCAAATAGCTTATCATACTTTTCTATAGATTTTATAAAAAGCTTACCTGTAATTTCTCTTTTAAGCAAGATGTTTTTCTAATGCAAAAATCCGATTATTTCATTAAACAACTTCTATATATAAACAAATCACTATTTCACAGTTGACAATTGAACAAACATTCTTAAACTGGGGTTATCTTTTGCACTTAGCTTTGTGCGTATCCGGTTCTTATCAAATGTCCCATCAGGAAGACTGAATGTTAATCCGACAGGTATAATTTGAATTTTAATCGCTCGTTACAAAGTTTCAAATAACCGGATGTTTTTATCTTAGATGAAAAGATATCTTAGACGAAAACCGTTTTAGACATTTTAGGCAATTATTTCGGCGAAACAGTTAGAGACATTTTAAAAGATGATTTTAGAAATATATTTTCGAAAAGGATTTGAGGCTGAAACTCTAGGGTCGTTATAATACACAGGTTCTATTTGAATTGTGTTGCTAAGTCCTCTAGCCCAAATGGAAAGGGTTCCTATACACCTACCCCAAAAGAAGCTCCCGGTTCCCAAAGGTCCTCCCCGGGGCTCTAAAAAGGACCATCCAGCATTTTAATTGCACTTTAATTGTTGATATGGAAGGAGAAAAAAAAGTTCTTCTCTTACAATGATTTATGTCCAGGTTAACTACGTCCAGCACTTCAAACAAATCCGTTGCCAAACGACATAGGAAAATTCGGATTGTCGAGAAAGTTACACCAGCACCGACAACCAATGTATGGGATTCATGCCCATTAACTAAAGCTGAAGAGCAATTCTTCATAGAAAATACCGCATCGGTATGAACGATGGTCAGATTCTATTGAGAATTATATTCAATAGGGTCAGGCAAAAGAGTTGGATCCCTATTTTGCATTTTTATTCTGAAAATTATTTGGAATAAAACCATTAGTTTTATATATCTTCATTTTCCTGACTAAATATATAAGACTTCATTTTCCTGACTAAAACAATATATATTTTTAACATGTTCAGTTGTCATTATGAAAGACATATGCCAATGTAACTTTTTTTTCTTCTTTTAATTGTTCAGGTGGTGGGACAATGACTATGATAAATTTAAGTGTTTTATTAACTTTATAAAAATAATGGTTATTTCACATAAAAAATAAAACCTTTTTTCTACAGATTATTGAAATAGCGCCGCTATTGAGTGATGAAACATTAGCATTTACAGGGCCAATTCTATCACCACCAATGGAGTTCAGAGACAAACCTACATTATTTGTAGATAATATGAAATGGGAAGGGTATTTCCTTAACGATGTTTTTTTTGTGGATATAGCTAGCCTGGACAATTTAACTTGTGATATCCATATGACAGAGGATCCAGACTTGGCAGATAGATCTATCAATGAACATGACGGTGATGTTACTAGTGCAATTGAATCGGGTCCTCTTAAGCAAACTACGTCACAGGACAATACAGGCTGGCTTGATCAATTGTCCCCAAACACCTTGGAATATGTACTAGGGGACCTCATGTCATCTCCAACCACTGCAGTTGAACAGACGGGGGGTATTGGCAATTCTTTGCTAGCCCCCATCATTTCGCTTAATGATGCAACAATGCAAATTGTAGGATCTAATTTTCTTGGGGACACTTTTGATGATAACTATACTATTAGTGAAGTGAGTCTTATACAAACAGGTGCAGGACATGAAAATAGTGCTATGTCCTCGGAATTACGTGAATTTTATTTGTTATTGTCTGCTCTAAATCACTCACAATCATACAGTGTAAATATTAACCCCTCCGATGAAATCGTTATTGTCAGGATCATTTTTTTATAAGATCCTGTGACTGTTCTTCAGAGCTACCTCGACAGAATTCGATCGCAATTATAGATTCAGAGTAATAAATGGGGGGGTCAAGGGGGAGTTAAAGCATCAGTGAATCAAAAAGTTTATTTACAAAAGGGAACATCCGGGGATATATTTTATTTTCATTTTTCAACTGGCAGCCAAACTTTTTACCTAGGTCTAAACGAATTTGAGGACAACTTTTTCAACTGGGTAAATAAATTGATATCAACTTTGGACACGTTTAATGAGAGGGGAAGTGGGTCCACCATTTTATACATTGAACACATGGATCTGAATCTCAGTAGATTAAAAAAAAAACATTATTTTAAGGGGAGCGGGTAATCTAAAAATAAAATACCACCCAGATTTGTGGGCTACCAAAGAAGTTCAGAGTTTCAATTTTGAAACAGGGCTGCATTGCTTTAAATACGCATTTTTAGCAGCAGCCCATAAAACATTATATAATGAGTCAACAATGAAAAATCTTGACGCACTTGCAGGTTACGGTGGAAAAAATTTCCCTAAATTAATTTTTGACTTTTTAGTGGGGATTTATCGGGTTCCACTTAAATAAATCACCATTTGTGAGACCGAAAACGAAATTCTTGGGATGGGGGTGGGCGTTCTTCAAATGGAAACTGAATTTGTAGATGGGGGAAAAAAACAAATAAAAAAGTGGTTTTTTACTCGGTGAGGACACCGATGCAGGATAATTTAAAAAATTAGGTTTGGGTTATTTATGAGCTTCCAAAAGATATAAATTCCTATGGTCATTTTTTCCCCGTTACAGCAATAAGTCGACTCCTATCCCAAGGTGTGAAGAAAGGGAAACGTTTCTATTGCCCCATGTGCCTTTCTCCATTTCGAAATGAACAAACATTCTCAGATCACATGAACCATTGCAAAATTCATGGGAATCAAAGAATTGAAATGCCGGCAGAAGGCAAAGATATTTTAAAATTTAGAAATTTACAAAATTCTTTGCTCAAGTTGATAAAGTGTCTTTACATTTCGATTCAAGACTGGCGGAGGTATCAAACCCATCAAGGTCAAATATAGACAAGGAACATAAACTATTTGCGTGTTCCTATGTACACTCTCGTTGCGATTCCAACAAAAAAATGCAATTGGAAGAGTTTTTATTTGCTATGGCCGAGGAGGGGACCATAGATAAGCTATTGTTCTCTTTAATAAAAACAGCAAATGGCGCAATTTCACGATTACGTCACACCAACTACCCAATGGCATTGTCAGATAAAGAGCAACTGGCACTAGAAAAGGGGAAGATTTGCTGGGATTGTAGGGGTGCTCTAGCCCCAGAAGACATGGTGCTGGATCACTACCAACTTATTTACCCCAATTCAACAGTGAAAAGTTAATTTTAGGGGTGAGGTCAAAATTCATGTAATTTAAAAATTAAATAGTAGTTCTTTTTTCCGGTTTTTATGAATGACACTAACTACTATCTGAATTATGTGTTACCAGCACTGGCACATCTTCAAAGAAATGGAACAGTAGATGATACATGGGGGATAGACAGCTTTACCTAAAAAATCATATCTAAATCATCGGAAAAGCTGCTTGTTTTGGAATTTATGTGGAAATTTGTTGAAGCCGACGTTGAGTACATGAATAAATTTCGCTTTTTAGATTCCTACAGTTTTTTTCCGAAATCACTGAGTGAATTAATTCAAGTGCAGAAAAACGATGACGGCTGCAACGCTTTCCCCCTTCTCAAACAACAATTTTCAAATGATTTATATGATTTTTTGACGGTCAAGGGCATATTTCCTTATGATTATTATTGTTCCATCTCGATATTTATCGAGGAATCTATTCCTTCGATTGAATCGTGTTACGACAGTCTTCACGACCGTAGTTGCACCCCCGATGAATACAGTTTTGCTAAAAAAGTTTGGGCAGAGGGAGGGTGTAAAAATAGGTTTGACTACTTCAAGCTGTATTTGTCTAGTGACGTGTTAACTCTGTTAGACATTAAGTGTAAAAATACGGACAAAATCTATGAGAAATGTAATCTTGATTTGGGCTATTATTTTTCATCTCCTCATCTAGTGATGGACCTCATTCTAAAAATTAGTGGGGGAAAAATTGGGCTAATCACAGACATTGATCAGCATCTGTTCATAGAAAGATCAATGAGGGGTGGTTTTGTTTTTCACGGGGATCGTATCTTGGAAACTGATCCAACAGGAGAGAGGACAGGGACAATATCGGATGCAGTTTTCCTTGATTTGAATTATCTCTAGCCCTCGGCCATGTCCCATTATGCGCTACCTTGCGATGACTATAAATGGCTCAATGACTCTCAAGCTCCCCATGTCCCTGACATTGACAGTGTTGAGGAGAATGAGCTGGTGGGATAGTTTTTTGAAGTCAATGGGGATACACTACTTA
>NC_142800.1:21857950-21883167 GCF_049724085.1 Artemia sp. Qi Xiang Cuo
TTCTTAATTGGATTCGAATTTATCAAAGAAATTCATAATAAGTTACAAATTTTTAATTATATCATTATTTAAAAAACAATTCATAATAAATTACAAATTTTTTTAATAACACATATACACACGTACACATTCATGCACACACACCCACCCATATACACACACACACACATACACACACACACACACACGCACACAAACACACACACACACACACACACACACACACACACACACACACAGACACACACACACACACACACACACACACACACACACACACACACACACACACACACACACACACACACACACACACACACACACACACACACACACACACACACACACACACAAACAAACCTACACATTTAAACACAAACACAAAATCACACAAAAACACAAACAAACACACACACACACACACACACACACACACACACACACACACACACACACACACACACACACACACACACACAAACACACACACACACACACACACACACACTAAAACCAACTGACACTATCACTCACACTCAAACTCACACTCTCACACTCACACACTCTCGCCCACAAACGCCCGCACACTCACACTCGCACCCTCGCAATCACACACAAACTCGAACAAAAACATGAATACACACACACCCACGCACACACAGAGACACACACACACATACACGCATACATGCGCACACATACACAAACACACACACACACACAAACACACGCTGAAATATTCTTACAGCTTTAAAGTGCGCTTCTAACCCCTTAGCCTATATTCTGTTAGCCTATAACATTCTGCAGAAACAGCGTCAGATAGAAATGCGCTGTGGAACCAATTTATGCGATTTTTCCTGTGTTAATATCTTAATGAAAGAAAATGAAATAGGATTATTATAGAATAGTTTAGAAATAAATTTAAGTTTTACTCATCAAAAGTTATGCGCTTTAGAAAATTTACCTTATTTTTGAAAATACAGAAAGAAAAAAAAATTATATATACTTACAAATTCTGACTGGGTTTCTACACCTGAAGTCCCTGGTAAAGCATGAAGAGGGGTGTCCCCCCCATCTTGATCGGATGAGATTGAAGCATTATATGAAAGCATCCACTCTCTCTTGAATTTCCTCCCAGGTTGCATAGAGCTTTGTGTAGAGCTGGCACTTGGCTTGATTACACCTGTCTCAGCGTTGTCGTGGGCTTCATTCAATTTTGCTCGTTTTTGCTGTGATGATTGATCAATAGCCTTCTAAAATAAAAATCGTTTTCAGTTTTCCAACTATTTATCTGAAAGGAGAGTACTACCCCCTTAATATCAGACTCTCAAAAGTTGAAAAAATTATGCAATTTAATTAGCTAGCTCAATTATTACTTATTCAGAATATTAATGGAGAGCATTAGGCTTTCAATTCCATAGTATCAAACACGAAAAGTTGACAATTATATATTTTTTTTATGCAAAGCTTTTTAAAACTTATATATCTAAATTACGAATATCACAGTACTCAACTCCCAAAAGTTGAAAAAAATGACACAAGCAGTTAACCTGGACTAAATAAATCATTGTAAGCAAAGAACTTTTTTTTTCTCCTTTCATATCAAGAATTAAAGCGCCCAGTTCGTAAAAATTAAAGTGCCCACTTCAGGCATAGTTCGTAAGTTAATTCATAACTCAATTTTGAAAAAAAAGCCACTTAATGACGAGACAAAAAATAGATTTTCTTTTTTTTTATTATAGCGAAACTGACCAACCCTGTTTTTGAATATTTAGCGAAATTGCTTTTTAAAAGAGCTAACAACACAGTAAAAAAAAGCGTAAGAAAGGAGGGAAATTCTTCCCTAACTTAATAACGAGACAAAAAAAATAGATTTCCTTTTTTTTATTATAGCGAAACTGACTGACCCCTGTTTTGAATATTTAGTGAAATGCTTTTTTAAAAGAGCTAACAACACGGTGAAAAAAAAGCATAAGAAAGGAAGGAAATTCTTCCCTAAGTTAATGACGAGACAAAAAAAAATAGATTTATTTTTTATTATAGAGAAACTGACTGATCCTGTTTTTTGAATATTTAGCGAAATGCTTTTTTTTAAAAGAGGTAACAACACGGTGAAAAAAAAAATCATAAGAAAGGAAGGAAATTCTTCCCTAAATTAATAACGAGACAAAAAAAAAATAGATTTCTTTATATTATAGCGAAACTGACTTATCCTGTTTTTTTTTAATATTTAGCGAAATGCTTTTTTTTAAAAGAGCTAACAAAACGGTGAAAAAAAAGCATAAGATAGGAAGGAAATTCTTCCCTACCTTAATGACGAGACAAAAAAAAATAGATTTCTTTTTTTATTATAGCGAAACTGATTGATCCTGTTTTTTTAATATTTATAGAAATTCTTTTTTAAAATAGATAAAAACTCGGTGAAAAAAAAAGCGTAAGAAAGGAAGGAAATTCTTCCCTAACTTAATAACGAGACAAAAAAAAAATTCTTTTTTTATTATAATAATGAGAACATTTTTTACTCACCAGAAGTCACTTAGAATATTCCATATCTATGTAAATGATTGCAAAAATACTGATACTGATAGGTTGAATGAAGTATTCAAACTGTTGAAAATCCTAATTTGAAACCTGAATATATACAAAAAATAATTGAATATATTGGCAGCTAAAAAAAAGACACACCGGTTTTTCTGACACGGATTTAGCCTAAAAAAAAACTTGTATATCATGAAATAGAAATCCGGTAAATTGTGTCAGAAAAAAACTTGTCCTTCATCAAAGTGAAAGACATGTCCTCAAAGTATAAGACCATGTCCGGTTGGCCTAAAAACATATCTGGTTGGCCCGGAATGTGAAGAAGCTCTGAATCTCTTTGAAAAGGTGTAAAGCCCTGTAAAAATGTTTACCTATATGCATGGGGATAGTCACTCTCTTTGAAAAATCAAACCAGACTATACCCATCAAACCAGACTATACCCACCAAACCAGATTGTACTCACCAAACCAGATTATACCTACCAGAAACCTGTTTGGTACAGGGGCGCAGGCAAAGTAGTACCTTGGTTACTACTGTCGTACCAAGTTCATCACATTATAGCTTGTTATCGGTTAGGGAAAAATCTCCTGTAAAAACTCCAGCAAACAGGCTCAGTACTGTTTCTAATCGAGATGCAGTAGGATGTTCTTAAGGCAAAAAATTCAAGCAGACTTCGTTCGTGTTGCAAAGCTTTTCTTTGCAAGGGAAACAGCAGGTGTTGAGGGGGGAGGCAGACCCCCTAAATAAAAATCTTAACAAAAGAGGCTGAAAAAGTAGGGGGTTTGGGGGATGGTGGCCCCCCAACTGTACCTCCTAATCCCTGTACGTTTTAAGGTTCGAACTTGTGACTCAGCCTCTTTAACTCTTTAGAAAACGTAGTTTTTTTCAAATAATTTCTGCACGTTTTTGTACAGTTTATTACTTATTATTGCTTAACTAACTGTTAGCTGATTGTGTCAAGAGTTAAAGTGGGGGGGCTTCCGTCCCCCCCCCAAACCCCCCGCTTTTGAATATTATTTTGTTAAGGCTTTTAATTCCTGAATACTCAAATTAAATGCCCAGTAAGATTTTCTTTTTTCAACTTTTCTTCAAGCATGCGGGTATACTGCGTGTTATCAAAGCAGAGGACACTTACCTGTAAGCTGAAGGCCGACTGCGATATTTTTCTGGAGACGCCTGTTGAGCCGAAGTATTCATTAGATTGGATTTTAAAAAGAAACTGAGTTTCTTTTTTAAACTTTAAATTTAAGAGACACTACTTTAAATTCTATATATAAAATATTTACTCCTACGGGGAATCGAACCCGGGACTTCCACATGACAGGCAGCAATATTGACCACTGTAACATCAGAGACTGTTGATAATTTATTTTTAGTCTCTGCAATCTATTTTCGACGCAAGCAAATAGAAAGTAAGATTTTCGTTTTTCGACAAAAAAACTTCTGGGAAAGAACTGGAATTTTTGGAAGCTTGCAGTCGGTCTTGTCAGGTTAAGAGGACTATTTTGATATAATTTAATAATGAATTACAGTGCTTTTAGGAATTTCAAAAATTAGCATGGGCTCTTATAGGAAAACGAGGTTTTTCATAAATGTAAATCCGGGCTATAATTTTTTCGGTCTGAAAATATCAAAAGGCCCTAACAGGTCGAATTCCGCTTCGAATGAGTCCTCATTCACCCGGATCCGTTGCCAACTGTGGCCTGTAGGCGTGGCTAACAAAAAAAAAATTTGATGAACATTAAGTGGGTAGCCTATATTTGGTTTTTGGAAAATAGGGAAGGAGTGAACGGATTGAGTTGAAATTCAGAGGAGAATCTCCCCAGCAACAGGAAAGTCCATGCTCTAAATTTTAACCCAATCGGAATCCATTAACAGAGGACTGTGGTGGGAAGGTTCGAACTTCTGGCACCCTTTCCTCCGGAAAGATAAAGTCGGAGGGGGGTGAAACTACCCAGCTTGTTGATTTTGAGCTTAGGCTACAAAATGCGATCCCCGCCGTCTCTCTGCGACCGCTAGGACCGGAAATCGCTTAACATTGTGGTGGGTCGCCTCTTTAAAGAGGCACAAGTGTGCCTCCTTGATTTGATGGATTCAAACTCTTCGGCTTCAGTTGATTTTCTTTCAACCATGCTTGCCGCAGGAACTCTACCATCTACATCCATCCCCACGCGAGTAACTAATGTTACAGCATCTTTGATTGACAATATCTTCTCTACGCTTATTTGAATGAAAATTCAAGTTTAGTAGGGGATATCTCCGTTCATTTTCTAAATTAGTCTCGGTTTAACTTTAAACAGGGGAAAAGTAACCGGACTTTTATATTTGATTTGTGTACTAATAGGTTTGGTGAGGAAGAGTTCTCTCTCCTCGGATCTAAATTAGTGGAAAATTTGTGAAGCTAGCTTGATAATGATAAGGATTTTTCTTGTTTATTTGAGTCCTTCTATGGAACCATAAAAGAGGCTATTATTAGCATTTTTAAAGTACCACCTTCTAATAATAGGTCTAAAAGGATTGTTCCTCTAAACCCATGGATGACATCCGGACTTCTCAAAAGCTGGAGAAGGAAGAATAATCTCTGGAGAGCTTATAAATGCGCTACACTTTCAGCAGGTGCTATTCGTCTTTGTCAATTCAAGATCTACCGGAATATATGTAATTCCTTTTCTAGGAAAGCCAAATCTCTGTATTATCTAGACAATTTAGCTGCTTGTGGCAATGATATTCGTAAAACTTGGAAGGTAATAAATTCTGTACTTAAACCCGGTTCTCAATCTAGCTCTTTACCTATGAGTCTGGTCATTGGTGATGGAGCTGTGGAGGGTGAGCTTAATGTCAAAGAGGCATTCACTTCATTCTTCGCTAATATTGGTAAGAATATTACTTCTACAGTTACTTTGTCTCGGCCTAAGCCGGACGTTAGATCATACCTCGGGTCATCTTTTGTTAAGTCTGTGCTTCAAAAGTTAATAACAATAAATGAAATTACTAAAATTGTTTATGGCTTAAAAAAATCGTCCCCATTCTGGGCCAGAGTCTATCCCTTATAAGGTAGTTAAGTCTACTCTTCCTTCAATAGTTGTGCCTCTAACAAAACTTTTTAGTTTTTCTTTTGAATTTGGTATTTTTTCAGATATTCTCAAGCGTGCTCGCATTATTGTTTTGTGTAAAGGTGGACCAAGAAAGGATCCGGCAAATTATCGACCAATTTCCATTTTATCAGTATTTAGTAAAATATTTGAAAAGACTATGCTTTCTCGTCTCCTTACCTTCCTAAATTCCAGAAAATGTCTTTTTTGCTCTAAATCGACTGCATAAACGTAATTCTCCACGGAAAAGGCCTCGAGAGCTCTTCAGAATTATGTCATTTCTGCATTTTATTTAGGGTTAGTTTTGACCTCTATATTACTGGATGATTGTTGGGCTTTCGATTTCTTGACCATTGGAATTCTTGCATCGCATATGCCTCATTTTTGAATCAGGGGGAGTATATATTTTTGGTTCCAGTCTTGTGTCAAGGATAGATTAACTTATATCGATTTACTTGTCCAATTGTACTTACTCATGAATTTTGACGCTCCCCGTAAATCAGTGTGAGTGCTAGTGATATATTTTATTCGTTGAAATTATTCACATTAGGTTATAAAAAAGTATAAACTTATGAATTGATATCGACTTTTTGGCTCTAAGCATTCCTTGGTACCTATTGGTAATTATGGATTGCCTTTTTCCAATGTCATTGTTTATTTTGCTAGTGACAGCACGCGTAGCACTTTGGGAAACTGCAAATTCGAGCTTCGATTGAATTTGGAAAATTTGTTTGAGAGGGTGATTTTGTGACTCGATGCTAATTGTCTTACCCTAAATTTTTTTGAGTCCAGTTTTTTGATTTTTTCGTGTGTTTCTCGGGTTTATCTCCAGTTATCAGAAATTCACCAGCCGAATGGAATAATTCATAGATTTAATTACCGGTATGTTCGTTTTTGGGCATTCTTGTTGATGAAAACCTATCTTTCAAATGTCACATAAATTTTATTAAAATGAAGATATGCAGGAGTCTCGGTATTTTAAGGAAACTTAGACATACTTTTCCAGGATCAATTTTGAAAATACTTTTTCACTGCTTGATCCAATCTTGCGTTTCTTACTGTCCAATTGTATGGGTGTCAGCTTTTCCTTCATCGTTAAAACCACTTTCTAAGGTTTATAATAAAGATAGAAACCTCATTCAGGAGACTAATCGTTCATTTGTTATACCATTACTTGATCTTGAGTCACTAGATGTTCTTTTATGTGCATTTTTTACTTTTGTTCAGCTTCATGGTGCCCTCCCCCGGCCCCGAAGTGGTCCGCTATCTTATACCTCTGATCGAAATAATTATAATATTCGTTATATCAAAAATCAAGTTAAAGTTCCATTTACTTCTAGCCTAAGGTCATATTTTAATCCTCTAATGGCGTGTCACATTGTTTGGAATAAGTTGCCTGAATCAGCTCGAGGGTGCCACTCATTCGGTTTGTTTAAAAAAAAATTGTTAAAAATTCTTTGGCTTCGTGGAAGTTATTTTTATTTATGTTTCTATTTTATTTATTTATTTTTTTTATTATTTTTTTTAGTCTATTTAATCTAATTAATTAATTTAGTTTATTTATTCAATTTTTTCTATAGTTTTCATTTTATTAGCAATTCATATGTCTTCCCCCTTTGTACAGACCAATGAGCCTTTGGGGGAATAACAACATGTAATATTGTATGTGTATCTAATGAAGAATAAAACTTATGTTATCTTATCTTATCTTGTTCGTTTAAATTAATACCTGTTCTATGTTTTTTTGCTATGATTGTTTTTTACTTTCTGTTTGTTTTGGGTTTCATTTTTACTTTAATAGTAATATCTGGTCGTTTTGAGTTTGAGTTATTGTAGGTTTTTATTTTTTCTGATCTTATGTTTAATGTGATCTGATCTTTTAAAGATCTGATCCTTTACTTTTCTTTAAAGAACGTTTTTTTTGGAAAGTCTTTTTTTTTAATTGATGTAAACAATGGACAAATCACACAACATATAGCCCTTGCCCCCCCCCCACCCAGGGGCTGTGGAGTAATGTCATCTCGAGAAGCACAGTTTTTGAACCTTTAATATATTCTCTGAGGCCAACCTGACTCTTATACATGATAATGGTAATAAGCTTACCTAAGCTGACATCCATAGCTTAGGTAAGCTCATTACCATTATCATTTTGAACCTTTCAATTATGCTGAATCAAATAGCCAACTCAAAGTTTTGACCAGATGTCTTTTGGGGGAAGGCAGAAAAAGAGGTGCGGGAGGGGGCCTGGTTGCCCTCCAAGAACTTTTGAATCTTAAAAACGAAGCTAGAAATTTCACCATCCATTCGAATGAGCCCCCTTTGAAGTTTATATGGCAACTCCTTCCATGCGAAGTACCTTGGTGGAAAGAAAAAACAATAATTATATATTACACGAATCCTACTTCGCTCTTTACTTCGGCAGTATCTCGTGTATAATAGTAACCAGAACTCTAAGAAATGGAATTTTGATAAAAATGTATACCCTACACCAAAGGAATTGTCTTTTTTATGACCCTAAACATGTAAAAATCATTAAGTTTCAAATTATCCATTAAAAATTATGACCTTGAGAAAATTTGCCTTATTATGGAAAAGGGAGATAACGCCTTCAGAAAGTGAAGCGCACTTGATGAAAATTATACCATTGAATTCAGAATATCAATGAATTTTCTTTTTTTTCAGAAACCATCATAAGTACAAGATTCTTTTGATGTATTTAATGTTATAAAAATCTCGTTTTTATACGGCCCACGGGTCGTTCCACGAACTGTTTGAGATTAACCGAGGACTCAATTTATTTTTTTGCGTCCGCTTGAGCTTTTGTTAATGCTTTCAGTAAATACAATAAAAAACACCGTATTGACCAGATATATCATCTACAACAATATGTTGCTGCTGAGCTTGATAGTTAGAGAAAATATTATCTGTGAGGGATACCAAGGCCGTATCCAGGGGAGGAGGGGGGTTACCCGGTTTGAACCCCCCCCCCCCCCCGAAATTCTTGACCGAGTCGAAAATCAGTTGAAAATTAGTAAAACCTAGGTAAAAATCAGTAAAATTAGTCGAAAACTGAGTCGAAAATTAGTAACCCCCCCCCCCCGAAAAAAAATCCTGGATCCGCCCTTGAGGGATACACTAGTTTTGACCCTCCACGTAGGTATATTTATTCCTGGAGGAGTAGGATGCTGCAAGGCTTTGCATGGAATGATGCAAGGGCCTTTGGACCTGGCTTTGATTGGTTAGTCCTCAGGCTCGGTTGACCCTAACACACTTGTTATCATGAGCTTTTCGAGCTATATCATATTTCGAGCTTTTTTTCTTCTTTTGTTTATTTGTTTTATTTGGGTAGTGTATGTCCATCTTCATGGTTTTGGATAACGTAATGCTTTAAAATCATAGTTTTAAAATTATTCACAATGCATATCCACGTTTCTAGCTTGATTATTTTAGATGATTTTTCAGAGCACACAAGCAAAACCATACACAAACACTCGAATATTGAACATAAAATTAGTTATTGCTATTTCCAAGAGTAGTTAACCATAAAAAAAAATAGCCGATACAAGGTCTGTAAATACTCTGCAAAAATTTCTAATCCAAATAAATTCTTAAACCTAATTGAGCTTAAGCAAAGGCCCTTTACCAAATATAGTCCTTGATTGTAAAACCATGCATCTAACCAGTCAGTATTAAATACGGCTCTCTAATTCTTGTAATTCGTCTAAAGATGGACATTTCAGTTCAAAATATAAAGAAAGTAATCAATTCTGTCTGGGCCAGAGAATATCTACAAAAAAAGAGAAAATTATCAAAATTACTGTTATAATTACAAACTGTTATTCATCCGAATCCTACAATAATTGTTAGTTTTTACAGAGTTTTCGTCGGCAGGGCTATCATATTTCGTGTTTAAAGTAGAGATATTTGGTTTAGATCATGCAAAAGTCAGCTTTGTAAAATAAGATGTATAAACAAAAATATAATTTCGTAAACTGGCTTTTTGTGCGTCAAAATAAAGTTCAGCTGAAATTTGATTTCTTATGCTAATAAGTGAGCAAATGATTATTTATTTTTGTTATTGTTCCATATTTAATTTTATGTTGTTCACATGCTAAAAGCTCGTTGAGCTAAGTGCACCTTGGAGTGTATTAAATGAAAACAAAACAAGTTTTTTTTTTCAACTGAAAGTAATGAGCATCATTGAAACTTCAAACAAATGGAAATTATTCCATGTACGAGGGAGGCTGCCCCTACTCAACCCTCTCGTTCATTACGCTAAAATGTTTAGTTCCTTAAACATGCTTCTTATTCCAATTCAAGGACCCGTGTGTTTCAGCAGTCGTTCTTAAAGAATTGGAACAAAAAGTCAAACTTCTGTGTAAAGAGGGGGGATGTGGGAGAGGCCATCCCCTTCATTTTCAGAATAATTTCTATTCGTTTTAAGTTTCGATGATGCTCCTAATTCCATCTGAAAAACTTGAGGGGTTCCGTCCCCATAAACCCCATCCCTGATTTCTTGCTGTTAAATTATATGTATAAATAATCGTAAATTGACTGATATAGCATTCTGTCTTTTCAGTTTTCTGCTTGGTAATTAAAGTTTTGGATTATAACTAATATTTTGGACACAATTTGAATATTTAGTAAAACGTTTGGATGAACAGTAGTTTTGTTGAATAAGTCCTTAGTAATACTTTTACTAAGGATTTTCGGGTGGACGGAAAGGTGCATTATTGTTCATAAGGATGCCAATTCTGCACGAACTTGGATCTTTTACGTGGCCAAAGAGAAATATTACCATTTCAAATCGCTAAAAACATAGCTACTGGTAGCAATTTCCTGACCCTCTCCCTCGGGAAGTTTTCTGGTGAGGCTCATGATGTCCTGTCTCACTTTTACCACGTCTTTGCCGTTAGGTATGTGAATATTTTATTTTACACTATATACAAAAAGATTATCGCAATGAGGGGGGCTACTACACCCCCGCTAGCACCAATAATAAAGGTGTAGACCAAAGTTTTCCGGGAATCAAGAGGAATTAGATATTAAATCCCCCCCCCCCATTTCCCGAAACTCATTCTGTATTATTTTGAAGTAACCTGACCCCACCCCTCCCGCCTAAACAATGACCCACCGCCCCTCCCTCATAATGACTGATGCCCATTCAGGGCCGATCAAGGGGGAAAGACCGGGGCAAGTTGCCCCTACCACTGTGGCTGGAGGGCGTCGCGGCCGGGGCTTCTGTTTTTGTATTTATGTTTGTGTCGGGAAGTGGGGGAGGGGTACCTTAATTAATATTGCCCTGAGCGTCACAAACCCCAGGAACAGCCCTGTGCCCAATCATGCATCACTAAGCATAATTTTATGAAAAATCCACTGAATGAACTTAGTTAAATTAAACATTAAGATAAATTTCCATATCAACTATTTATCTTCTATGGACCCCGCAACTTCTCAGGAACGAATGCACCACCCGTCACTATTTCTCCCTCTGCAACTGGGAAACTCAAAATATAGTTTTTTGATACTTTTAAATCGATTGGCTATCTTAGAATTGTTGATAGATGGCAACTTGGTCCTCTTTGGGGCAAAATCGTAGTTTGGTGCCACAAAATGGTAGAAAACGCCACTTTCCCGTGGCACAATCGTTTTGGTCACTTAAAAGGGTACTAAAACCATTAATTTCCGTTCTAATGAGCCCTCTCTGGACTTTTTAGGACTATTCGTTTGATGTGATCATCCCTGGGGAAAAGATACAAAAAAAAACAAAAACAGAACAGACAAATGAACACACATCCGCGTTCTTCCTTCTGGTAAAAAAAAATGCAAAACGCCCCGTTTTTGTAGTTAGGAGCTTGAAATCTTAGCAGAAGGGTTCTCTAAAATACTGAGTCTGATGGCGTTATTTATATTAAGATCGCTTGGGGATCTTTCCCCCTTTTTAGAAAATAAGGCAAAATTTCTCAAGCTCGTAGCTTTGGATGAGTAACATAAAGTCTTATAAATTTATGTATTTAAAGCTATCATAAAAAGCCAATTCCTTCATTGTATTAATTATTATAAAAATTCCTTTTTTTTTAGAGTTTCGGTTGCTATTGAGCCGAGTTGGTATTCTTATTGGTATCCCTACTTACAGTTCGTTACCACAAGTTGTTCGACTCTCTTTATGACTTTATTGTACCATTCACAAACTAAATATGTGGACTCAGTTTGATTTTTGCTTGAATTCTTACGGCCAATGCCATTGACTGACATCCAGTATCATTTATTTGATATACATAAAGACAATCTAGGAGTCACTAGTTTAAAATTAATGCATAAATTAGGCCTTCATTGAATTAACTTAATTTAAAACTTACAGAAGCTAAAATAAATAATCAAGTTAAACTTATATACAGCAGATATTACAATAAATGAAAAAAAAAATTAAACTTACACCCAACAAAACTAAAATAAATTGTCAAGGCAGCCTATGAATAAGCAGAAATTACCAGAAAGAAAGATTGGGCAAAAGTCTTTGTAAACCTAAAAGTATTTCTGGAAACTACTCATATGTGAGTAGAAAGGCCTTATTGACTCGTGATACCCACCCCTGCTGCCATCTACAATTTAGTTTAATGCTGACGGGACATAATTTATTCAAGGATTATCGATCGAGTCTAATGGGGGGTCAAGGTCAATCGATTTGTTGTCGTTTGGCCACGTGTAATGACATGAGGGGTGATTTACATAATCGCTCGGGGAATTATTGATTTATGACACTGTGGGGTGATTTACATAATCGGCGGGGGAACTATTGGTTCACGAAGGGGGAATTAAGAAACACTAAGGCTTCATTAATCTTAGGTCTTAGGGATAAACGTACTTTAGGTCAGAGAGAAAAATTAATATTCTATTTCTAAATAGAGCTTCATTGATCTTTAGTGTCAGGAATTATAAATGACATCACTTGTTATCTTGGAATTATGTGGGAGTCTAAAGAGATAGAAATTCTATTTTTAAATAGGGCTTCACTGAGCTTTAAGTCGGAGAGATAAATTGATATTCTAACGAAACCTTAATAGTTTAGCTAGGAAAATTTATGAGATGAAGAGATTAATGTAGGAAAGGGTTTCCTAGAAATTTGAAATGTGAAAGCACAGAGATGCCAAACAAAAGGAACACGCTGAAATTACTTTTAGGGGATTATTTGAGCGAAACGGTTTTAGATAGCTTATGGAATTATTTCGGCGAAACCGTTAGAGACATTTTAAAAGATGATTTAAAAGATGAGTTTAGAAGAGGTTTTGAGTGTGGTCGTTATAATACACAAGTTCCATTTGAACAGTGTTGTGAGGTCCTCTACCCCAACCCCAAAGGGTTCCGATCCCCCATCCCAACCCCGAAGGAAGCCCCTGGTACTCAAAGGTCCCACAAGCTCCCAAAGAGCACCAGCCCCCCAAACGCCCTCCTCAGACCCTCAAAGGCCCTCCTCTGGTCCTCAAAGGTCCCCCGGGGCCCGAGAAGCGCCGCGGGCCAGGAATGCGCCGCAGGGGGATGCGCCGCAGGGATGCACCGCGGGGATGCGCCGCGGGGATGCGCCGTTTGTGTGTGTAAGTTTTTGTGTGTGTGTGTGTAAGTTTTTGTATGTGTGTGTGTGTAATTTTTTTTGTGTTTGTATGTTTTTTTGTGTGTGTATAAGTTTTTGGGTGTGTGTGTGTAAGTTTTTTGTGTGTGTACGTTTGTGTGTTTTTAAGTTTTTGTGGTTTTGCATTATATATTTTGGGGTCTTGAATTTGTTTGTTCGAATGATAGTGTGCTTGTTTAAGTTTTTTGTTTTTGTAAGTTTGTATTGTTTTTTAAGTTTTTGTGTGTGTGTTTATGTTTTTTTTTGTGTTTGTAAGTTTTTTTGTGTGTGTGTGTGTTAGTTTTTGTGTGTGTGTGTGTGTAAGTTTTTGTGTTTATGTAAATTTTTTTTGTATGTGTCTAAGTTTGTGTGTGTGCGTAAGATTTTGTGTGTGTGTAAGTTTTTGTGTGTGTGTGTATTTATGTGTTTGTGTGTTTTAGTTTTTGTGTGTGTGTGTATGTGTTCGTGTTGGTTTTTTTTTGTTTTGCCGTGTTAGTTTTTTTTGTGTGTGTGTGTTTCTTTATGTTTTTCTTTTTTTTTTGATGTGTGTAAGTTTTTTTTTTGTCTTTTTAAGTTTTTTTGTGTGTGTGTGTAAGTTTTTTTGTTTTTGTAAGTTTTTGTGTGCATTTAAGTTTGTTTGTGCGTGTAATTTTTTTTGTTTGTAAGTTTTTGTGTGTGTGTATGTTTTTGTGAATGTGTTTGTTTTTGTGTGTGAGTGTGTTTTTGTATGTTTTTGTGTGTGTTTTTATGAGTGTGTTAGTGAATGTGTGTTTTGGTGTGTGTTTGTTTGTGTGTGTGTGTGAAAGTTTTTGTGTTTGGGTGATATTTTTTGTGTGTGTTAGTTTTTTGTTTCTGCTAGTTTTTGTGTGTGTGTAAGTTTTTTTGTGTGTGTGTAAGTTTGTTTTTGTGTGTAAGTTTTTGTGTGTGTGTAATTTTTTTTTTTGTGTGTTTAATTTTTTTTGTGTTTAAGTTTTTTTGTTTGTTTAATTTTTTGTGTTTGTGTGTAAATTTTTTTTTCGTGTAAGTTTTTGTGTGTTTGTAAGTTTTTTTTTTTGTGTGTAATTTTTTGTTTTTTTTTTATTTTTTTTTTTGTGTTTGTAAGTTTTTTTAATTGTGTAATTTTTTGTGTGTGTGTAAGTTTTTGTGTGCGTAAGTAAGTTTTGTGTGTGGGTGTGTAAGTTTTTGTGTGTGTGTAATTTTGTGTGTTTGTGTAAGTTTTTGTGTGTGTGTGTAAGTTTTTGTGTGTGTGTGTGTGTAAGGTTCTGTGTGTGTGTAATTTTTTTTGTGTGAGTGTAAGTTTTTGTGTGTGTGTAAGTTTTTGTGTGTGTGTAAGTTTTTGTGTGTGTTAGTTTATGTGTGTTTGTACGTTTTTTTTTGTCTGCTTGTTTTTTTGTGAGTCTAAGTTTGTTTTGTTTGTTTTAGTTTTTGTGTGTGCAAGTTATTCTGTGAGTGTAACTTTTTTTTTTTGCGTGTTTTAGTTTTTATGTGTGTGTGTAATTTTGTATGTGTGTTTAAGTTTTTTGTGTGTGTGTATGATGGTGTTGGTTCTTTTGAATATTTTTTATTTTAATATAGTGTTAGTGATTTTTATAGTGTTATTATTTAATATAGTTTTTTTGTTTTATTTTTTTTTTGTGTGTAATTTTTTGTTTGTGTGTTTGTTTTTTTTTTTTTGTAATTTTTTTTTGTTTGTTTTTTTTTTTTTTTATGTTTGTAAGTTTTTTTGTGTGTGTAAGTTTTTGTGTGTGTGTGTAATTTTGTTTTTTTGTATTTTTTCTTGTGTGTTTGTGTTTTTTTGTTTGTAAGTGTGTTTGTTTTTTTTATTTTGTGTTTGTATCTTAGTTTTTTTTTGTGTGTGTGTATTTTTTTTTTTGTGTGTAAGTTTTTGTGTTTGTGTGTAAGTTTTTTTTTGTGTGTAAGTTTTTGTGTGTTTATAATTTTTTTTGTTTGTAAGTATTTGTGTGTGTTCAAGTTTGTGTGTGTGTGTGTGTAAGTTTTTGTGTGTGTGTGTATGTGTAAGTTTTTGTATGTGTAAGTTATTGTGTGTGTATAACTTTTTGTGTGTGTGTGAGTTTTTGTGTTTTTCTTATTTTTTGTTTATGTGTGTAAGTTTTTTTGTGTGTGTGTAAGATTTTGTTTGTTTGTAAGTTTTTGTGTGTGCGTGAGTTTTTTTTTAGTTTTTGTGTGTGTGTTATATTATTCGTGTTATTAAGTTTTTGTACTTTTTTAAGTTTTTATTTTTGTTTAAGTTTCTGTTTGTGTGTGTAAGTTTTTGTGTGTGTGTAAGTTTTTGTGTGTGTGTGTGTGCTAGTTTTTGTGTGTGTGTGTGTATGTTTTTGTGTGTAAGCCACTTTTTGTGTGTGTTTTTATTTTTGTGTGAGTGTTCTAGTTTGTGTGTGTGTGTAAGTTTTTTTGTGTGTGTGTAAGTTTTTTTGTGTGTGTAAGTTTTTGTGTGTGTGTGTAATTTTTTGTGTGTGTTCAAGTTTTTTTTGTGTGTGTGTGATTTTTTGTGTGTGTGTATCTTTGTTATTGTGTGCGTAAGTTTTTTTGTGTGTGTGTAAGTTTTTGTGTGTGTGTAAGTATTAGTTTGTGTGTAATTTTTTGTGTGTGTGTAAGTTTTTGTGTGTGTAATTTTTTGTTTGTGTTCAAGTTGGCTTTTGTTGGTATGTTTTTGTGTGTGTTTGGGTTTTTGTTAGTTTTTTTTTATAATTTTTTGTTTTTGTCTGTGTGTTAGTGTGTGTGTGTGTATTTTTTTGTGTGTGTGTAATTTTTTTTTTGTTTGTAAGTTTTTGTGTGTCTGTAAGTTTTTGTGTTTGTGTTAGTTTTTTTGTATTTGTGTAAGTTTTTGTGTGTGTGTAAATTCAGAAGAAAACTTGAACTTTTCTATCTTCTATGAAAATGTGCAATCGTATTTTAAATTTTTTCATCTCTTTGAGAAAAATTTGAACTGAAGTGTAAATTTTTTTCATTATTTTAGGAAAATGTACTTGATCAATAACTTATTTTATTTTCATTGAGAAAATTCAGAATCGAAGTTGAGCTTTTCTTCTTCCGAGAAAATATTTGGAACAGAACTTAAAATTTTTTCATCTCTTTGAGAAAGGTTGGATTTGAATTTAAGAAAATTTTGAATTAAATTTAAACTTTGTATCTTCATGAAAAATACTCACAATCAGAGCATAGCTTTTCTTATCTTCTACAGAAAAATTTAGAAGTGAACTTTAAATTTTTCATATCTTGGTGAGCTTAAAACTGAAGTGGAAGCCTTTTATTTTCTTTGGAGAAATTAGAATTGAATTATGTTCTTTGGTAAAATTCAGAAGAGAACTTGAACTTTTCTATCTTCTATGAAAAATTTGGAACAGTATTTAAAATTTTTTCATCTCTTTGAGAAAAATCTGAATTGTAGTGGAAAATTTTATATTATTTTAGGAAAATAGAATTGATCAATAACTTATTTCATTTTCATTGAGAAAAATTCAGAATCGAAGTTGAAATTTTCTTCTTCCGGGAAAATATTTGGAACGGAACTTTAAATTTTTTCATCTCTTTGAGAAAGGTCGGAATTGAATTTAAGAAAATTTAGAATTAAAGTGAAACCATTTATCTTCATGGAAAATAATCACAATCATAGTATAACTTTTCCTATCTTCTATGGAAAAATTTAGAAGTGAACTTTAAATTTTTTGTCTCTTTGGACTTTTCTTTTTCCAGGAAAATATTTGGAACAGAACTTTAAATTTTTTCATCTTTTTGAGAAAAGTCGGAACTGAATTTAATAAAATTTAGAATTAAAGTGAAACTTTACATCTTCATAGAAAATAATCACAATCACACACAGATACTGACACACACACAAAAACTTACACACACACAAAAACTTACACACACACACAAAAAAAAAACGTACACACACACACAAAACATACACGGACACACAAAAACATACACACACACAAGAACGCATAAACACACACAAAAACTTACACATATACAAAAACTTACAAACACACAAACTTACATATACACAAAAACTAAATCACACACACAAACAAAATTACAAACACACAAAAACAAACACACACACACAAAAACTCAAACACACACATACACAAACTTACACACACACACACAAAAACTTACACACACAAACGGCGCATCCCTGCGGCGCATCCCTGCGGTGCATCCCTGTGGCGCATCCCTGCGGCGCATCCCCGCGGCGCATCCCCGCGGCGCATCCCTGCGGCGCATCCCCATGCGGCGCATTCCGGGCCCGTGGCGCTTCTCGGGCCCGGGGGACCTTTGAGGACCAGAGGAGGGCCTTTGAGGGTCTGAGGAGGGCGTTCGGGGGGCTGGGGCTCTTTGGGAGCTTGGGGGACCTTGGTGTACCGGGGGAGTCCTTCGGGGTTGGGATGGGGGATCGGAACCCTTTGGGGTTGGGGTAGGGGACCTCACAACACTGTTCAAATGGAACTTGTGTATTATATCGACCACACTCAAAACCTCTTCTAAAATCATCTTTTAAATCATCTTTTAAAATGTCTCTAACGGTTTCGCCGAAATAATTCCATAAGCTGTCTAAAACCGTTTCGCCCAAATAATCCCCTTAAACGTAATTTCAGCGTGTTCCTTCTGTTTGGCATCTCAGTGCTTTCACATTTCAAATTTATAGGAAACCCTTTCCTACGTTAATCTCTTCATCTATTAAATTTTCCTAGCTAAACTATTATGATTTCGCTAGAATATTAATTTATCTCTCTGACTTAAAGCTCGGTGAAGCCCTATTTAAAAATAGAATTTCTATCTCTTTAGACTCCCACATAATTCCAAGATAACAAGTGATGTCATTTATAATTCCTGACACTAACGATCAATGAAGCCCTATTTAAAAATAGAATATTAATTTTTCTCTCTGACCTAAAGAACGTTTATCCCTAAGACCTAAGATTAAAGAACCCTTAATGTTTCTTAATTTCCCATTCGTGAATCAATAATTTCCCCGCCGATTATGTAAATCACCCCACAGTGTCATAAATCAATAATTCCCCGAGCGATTATGTAAATAACCCCTCATGTCATTACACGTGGCCAAACAACAACAGATCGATTGACCTTGACCCCCCATTAGACTCGATCGATAATCCTTGAATAAATTATGTCCCTTCAGCATTAAACTAAATTGTAGATGGCAGCAGGGGTGGGTATCACGAGTCATTAAGGCCTTTCTACTTATGTGTTCAAAATACAAAATACCTATTTTGGGGCTTCATGAACATGACTGAGATTAAGTTGCTGGAAATTAAGCTTCAGAATTCAGATAAACAACGGATTTAAAAACCATGCTACATATTTACACAATAGGATACTTAAAAACTAAGACCAGTAGTTTTAAAGCAATTAGAAACAATAGTCACTGTAGCGTAGAGAGTAAGATGTTGGGAAGAATCATCCCCCTTATTATGTATATTTATTACTGATTATTTCATTTCTAATGTTGTTCTATACTTTTACACAGTTTTTTTTTTATTTCACTTCCATTCATTTTCACTATCATATTCATTTAATCCACCCTTAGCTTTTAGGCCAAAGTTTAACTTTCGCATTTATAATGCTTCGAAACTTAAAAGACTGTCCTCTCAATATTTTTTAAAAGGGGGTCTTAAATGCATCCATCATCATTTTCGTTCTGTTCTACGTCCTCACTGCCCTGACATCGTCTGATGAAGCAGCTTCCTTTTCTTTGATAAATGATTATGAATCATGAGGAAATCTGGGGTAAGAAAACGTAAAAGGTTCTCCACATTCATTTGAGATTACAGTCTTTTCTTCAGCCTCAAGCTGTTATGTTTGTATTTTTAAAGGATTATTCACTGGAAAAATATTTTTCCTAGCGAATCCCCTGTATCGTGTAGTACCGGAACCCACAGGGCAAGGGCAAAACACTAAATTAAAAACAACATAACTAAATAGGATCTTATCAAAATAAACAGATTTACATAAAAGCCACCTGATTTACATAAATAGTATAATGTAAATATAATCGTTTACTTCACTATAAAAATACTTCACAATAATTGGGAAGTAAAATTTCATTTTACAGCCTAATCACACGCATAGTTCAAATATATTCCTCCAGCTGAAGAGATACTAGAAGTTAAATCTTCTCTCGATATTGACAGGAAGAGGCACTCACGAGAATTTGGCCCTAAAATTACAGCTTTGAGAGTTTCTGGAACTCCTTCCCCAAAGAGAGGAGATCCACCGACCTTCCCAACTTTCCCAATACTTGCGCGCAATAATGCAATAGTGGATCTATTTGTGTAGACTGTGTAGCTTAATGTTTGGAGGCAAATGTGGTACCATGTGGCAATGTGAGCTCTAAAATTAGGACGATATTTATAATGTTTTTCAGAAGTCCCAAACCAATTAGCTATCTCCTAATTTTTTGCCAAAGTCGGGTTAAAATTAATATTTATCTATTTTGAATTACCGTAACTACGAATTTTTTTGATATAATTATTCTCGTCAAAATTTGATCCTTTAGAGTTTGAGTTACTATTGGAGCAAGTCATAAGCAAGTCAATGATATACTTTTCTTTTTCTTGTCAGGGTTTCTAAATGTTGTATGTATTAAATTTATTTAAATTTTTGATGACAAAGATCTGTTTTGGGAAAGGAATTTCAACCCATTGGCGTCCCGCTTAAAAAACAGTTAACTTACTTAGGCTCTGGTCACTTGAGCCTTGTCTTAGGGCTTATCGTTTTGTTATTGCGTGATACCTTGGATGTGAAGGAAGATTTGTTTTGTGAGGAGGAATTAGCAACAGTACTAAAAGGATTAAAGAATAATAAGGCTCCAGGTGCTGATAGGGTAGTAAATGAGCTTCTTAAATATGGTGGCTCTGAGGCTAGAAATAACTTATTGAAGATTATGAATATGATTTTTGAAAAAGGGGAAGTACCTAATGATCTTAGGAAAACCTTAATTAAGCTACTATATAAGAAATGTGATAAATGTGAGTGTGGTAATTATCGATGTATTAGTCTGGTCTCTGTAGGTAGCAAATTACTTATTAATATGATTCCTTTTAGACTGAGAGATGCCATAGACAAATTTTTAAGGGAAGAACAGTGCAGTTATAGAAAAGGTAGAGGATGTGTCGACCAAATTTTCACTCTTAGGCTAATAATTGAGAAGTGCCTGAATTTTCAAACACCTTTGGTCCTCAGTTTTATAGATTAAGAGCAAGCGTTCGATTCTGTTGATAGAAGAGCTTTAGTAAAGGTTTTATCCTTGTGTGGTATACCCACAGTTTATATAATTATCCAGTAAGCTTATCGCAGATCATATCTGGTCTTCGTTCTCGGTGCGAACAAAAAGCTCCTCCCACTTCTTCGTGCAGTTATGGATCAGTGTGTTTGCGTCAATCAATGAGAAATGGTTAGACAGTGCATTATTCGAATTTGCAAAAACAGAAAAAAACTTGGTGAGCCGGCCAAGTGGTTTGCAAGTGTCCCATCACACAGGTATGACTTAATTTATATACAAATTATGACTTAATCTATTATTTACATAAAGTGGACTCAAATGATTAGCCTATGTAGGATTTTGTAAAAAAAGGAGGCTGGGGGTTGATGAAATTTGTGAAAATAAGGATTTTTTTTCTTCTAATAACTGGTGGAATAGGTGTAATGGTTTCAGGGGCAGATCCAGGATTTTTTTAGGGGAGGTGGGCGCAAAGTAGGTTGATCCGACAAACTTAAGTTAGGAGAAAGTTTAATTAATGCAAAATTGCGTTAATTGGGTGAATAAAACTGATGTAGAATACTATACGGGGGTAACCCTCACCCCCCCCCCTCTGGGTCCGCACCTGGATAGGTTGTAATTTTTTTTTTCATGTCGTGATATTTATTTTCTCAGATTGTAGTTCCTGTGATATTTGAAAAGTCTAGTTACCTCTTTCGGCAGAGAGCCTAGATAAGACTAGTTTTGTTTTCAATCAATGTTTTCATATGAAATGGGCAGACCTTTCCAGAACTTTAAACAATAAACACCTCTGTTTGAAAATCTTTGCACTTTCTGAATTTAGATAGCGATAAGGGTTCCTGATTGAGAACAATTTTAGGACTTGAGTTCTAATTATTGGTTGTTGTGGTAAAAGTTGCCACAATAGCCCTATCCAAGAAAACACCAAACTTCTGTTAAGAAGTGTTTTTCATAAAATTCTAAGGGAATTTTCAGAAAATTGAAGGACATCACACATTTTAGTGGCAGATCCAAAATTTTACGGGGCTTTACGCTAGAAAAGCTCCTATTATAGAATATTCTTCCAGTTTGTTTACCAGAAAATAAATAAAATGGATTTCTTACTGCTGAGTCTGTATAATCTTAGACCTTTTACGGCACAATTTCCAAAATATTTCTAAGACTTTTTTCTAACGAGGAACTATAAGGAATAATATATTTTTAGCTATACATTTCAAAGATTTCAGCCGCTAAATTTTACGTTTGATTTTCCAGGGCAACAGAATGGCTAACAGTGTGTGGCCGGGAGGATATTTTGAGAAAACCCGATTTTACTACTTATATAAAGAAGTATGCCAATGTATGCAACCGCCATTTTGGCCCACAAGACCTTGTTTGTGAGGAAGAGGGTCTTCACAGCAGATGTCGGAAAGTTAAATTCAATGCTATACCATCTATGCTCTTACCCAATAATCCAGAGACTATCGAAGGCCAGAGGCTGTTTTCTGCAAGTGCCTGTGTTGTGAGGAAGGAGTCTAAGACAATAAAAGAAGGTGTCAAAGCAACCTTAAGTGATGCTATGGTTGTAATTCCGAAAAGTCACAAGCTGAATGAAGTTAATTTCACTTTCGTCCCTGCCTTAGAAACCATTAACGAAGAAGAAAATGTGTCCCATTCTTCAGAGATAACTGATTCTTCTAAGCAAAATAGTTATTTGAGTAGAGGACTAAGTACCATTTTGCTTGAGGCCATAGGAATTCCCATGATATTTGCTTGAGGCCATAGGAAAAACATTTCCAGAGCATGTACTTATGGATTTGCTTGCCTTATGTTCCTTGGTGTCTTTCCAGATTATGTACCTATGGATTTGGGGGATTATGTTCCTTCCTATGCTATTATAAGGGCTTATGTTCCCTCCCATGCTATTCTAAGAGTTCATGTTTCCTCCAATGCTATTATAAGGGCTTAATGTTCCCTCATGATATTCTAAGGGCTTAAGTTCCCTCCCATGATTTTCTAAGGGTTTATATTATATCCCAGGCTATTTTAAGGGCTTATTTTCCATCCAATATTATTCTAAGGGTTTATGTTCCCTCCCATGCTATTTTAAGGGCTTATGTTCCCCCCATGCTATTCTAAGGGTTTATATTCCTTCCCATGTTATTTTCTTGGCTTACTTTCCTTCCCATGCTATTTGCTTGGCTTATGTTCTTCCTGCGCTATTTGCTTGGCTTATGTTCCCTCCCATGCTATTTTAAGGGCTTATTTTCCCTCCCATGCTATTCTAAGGATTTATGTTCCCTCCCATGCTATTCTAAGGGTTTATGTTCCCTCCAATGCTATTCTAAGGGTTTATGTTCCCTCCCATGATATTTTAAGGGCTTATGTTCCCCCCATGCTATTCTAGGAGGTTATGTTCCTTCCCATGCTATTCTAGGAGGCATTACACTTACACGTGAATATTCTAAAACAGTTTGACATAGACAAGCAAGAGTGACAATTTCCAGACAACATTGGCATGCGTCTTATCGGGATTAAGAAAACAATGGATGCAAATGTGTGATTTAATACACCTTGACAAAAGAATGTTTTTTGGCAATTGGCATTTTTTTTCTGATAAAAAAAAGGGTTTAGTATTTGTGAATACTTTGATATGTACTGTATAATACACAAGTGATCTTTGGACAGTGTTGTCAATTTAAAATAGATTAACGTTATTCTATACGAAGAAATAAAACGAATTTTTTTGTTAAATAAGCAGTTCTTGTATCTTTTAAAAGAGCTTTACGGGGTTTGAGAGACTCGGTTGCCTTATTCCGTGTGGTTTTACTTTACTTGGTGCCCATTAAAAACGAAATTTTTGTGTTAAATAAGCAGTTCATGTATCTTTTAAAAGAGCTTTACGGGGTTTGAGAGTCTCTATTCCCTGAGTCTGTGTGGTTTTCCAGTACGTTGTTCCCATTAAAAACTAATTTTTTGTCTTTTATTAGTAGTTCTTGCATCTATTTCATTATTTTGAGTGGGGGAGAAAAAATCTTTTGACAGATTCCGTGTGGTTTTCATTCCTTTATGCGTAATTAAAAAAAAATGTTATTCTTAAATAAGTAGTTCTTCTATCTTTTAAAAGAGCTTTACGGAGTTTGAAAGGCGTGGCTACATGATTCCGAGTTGTACTCCTTATCTGGGGGCCAGATGAATTCAAAATTTTTGTGTTATATGCGAAGTTCTTGATCCTTTTCCATTTGATGAACAGGTTGTGCGAGACTCTTTTGTCTGATTTCTTGTTTGTTTTCTTATCATGCTGCCCATTAAAAACCGGATTTTTTTGTTAAATAATTTGTTCTTGTATCTTTTAAAAGAGCTTAAAGAAGTTTCAGACACTCGGGTGCTTGTTTCCGTGTGGTTTTTCATGTCTTGGTTTCAATTAAAAACGATAGTAGTGGGATAAAAATTTAGTTCTTGAATATTTTAAATTTTCTAGCCAGGGTTTGAGAAACTCTGGCGAATGAATACGTGTGGTTTTTTTTTTACTTGGTGTCTCATAAAAAAAGGAATTTTTGTTTTATATAAGAAGTTCTTGTATCTTTTAAAAGCTCATTAGTTTCTAAGACGGATCGTGAAAATCCCAAGGTTTTGTGTACCAAGAATGGACCGGAAACGACTTCAACTGTGTCCAGTCCCCCGTGATCAGAAATTAAATTATAAAAAAGTGTCTTCAACTGAAAGTAAGGAGCAACATCAAATCTTAAACGGGCAGAAATAGAGGCTGTTTCCAAAGATTTGGGATTCATAAATTTTAATGTTGCCAGTCAAAAGCTATAAGCTTGAGAAAATTGCCTGATTATCGAAAAATGGAGAAACACCCTCTAAAAGTCGACAGGAATGGGATTGTCTTGAGGGGGAATTTTCCATGGAAGAGGGGGATGGTATTTTTACGTGAAAACAACTTCAACACTGCCCAGCTCCCCACGATCAGAAATTAAATTATAAAAAAGTTTCTTCAGCTGAAAGTAAGGAGCAACATCAAAACTTAAACGGGCAGAAAAAGAGTGTTTCCAAAGATTTAGGATTCATTAACTTTAGTGTTGCCAGTCAAAAGCTATGAGTTTGAGAAAATTGCCTGATTATCGAAAAATGAAGAAACACCCTCCAAAAGTCGACAGGAATGGGATTGTCTTGAGGAGGGAATTTTCCATGGAAGAGGTGGAGGGTATTTCTACATGAAAATAACTTCAACCGTGCCCAGCCCCCCGCGATAAGAAACTAAATTATAGAAAAGTTTCTTCAACTGAAAGTAGGGAGCAACATCAAAACTTAAACGGGCAGAAATAAAGGCTGTTTCCAAAGATTTAGGATTCATTAACTTTAGTGTTGCCATGCGTGTGGTTTTTCTTTACTTGGTGCCCATTAAAAACGAAATTTTTGTGTTAAATAAGTTGTTCTTGTATCTTCTAAAAGAGCTTTACGGGGTTTGAGAGACTCGGTTGACTGATTCTATGTTGTTTTTTTTTACTTGGTGCTCATTAAAAAAGAAATTTTTGTCCTCAATAAATAGGTTTTGTATCTTTTTAAATAGCTTTATGGGGTTTGAGAGTCTCGGTTCCCTTAATCAGTGTTTTTTTCATTTAATTTGTGAGCATTAAAAATTAAATTTTTGTGTTAAATAAGTAGTTCTTGTATCTTTTAAAATCTCATTAGTTTCTAAGACGGATCGTGAAAATCCCAAGGTTTTGT